>NC_133367.1:32850017-32935794 GCF_049309525.1 Garra rufa | reverse complement strand
CTCAAATATTCATATCAACTAATATATATCCAATATCTATACTGAGTCTGACAAATAAAGATAATAAATAAATATTCAGTATCAGTCGATGTACATCCAATACCCAGACAGATAAATACAATTTTAAAAAGCCTCATAACCAAAATGCTACCAATGTATTGTGCATTTCTTTAGTACAGCACATTATTTTTAACATATTGCCCTGAATGCGATATTAGCACCAGCATGACCCCAATGAAAAAAAGTCTGACAAATGGATTGGCAAGTAGTCATGGATAAATAGGAAATGCGTCTGCTTGAGTGCATGCTGGAAAATGGACCTACCAAAGATAACAAAATGATCCCCCTTGGAATGGGGTGGTAGCTAATGTGCCTTAGCGAGACCCCTCATTGCAGCTAATTCATGCTTCACTAGCACCTCTGCAATATGGAGCCACATCCACCGTCAGGGATGGAGACACTGCAGCCGGCTTTAAAACCCCTTTCGCTTGCAGACGTATGTTAATGACTAGATATTAGCTTCCTGGAAAGTCTTCTTCGCGGTGATTCATCTGAGTAATAAGTACCTTAAGCTGGATACTGTCTCTATGAAAGTATGGGGCTATTTCTCTAATGTGCAGAGTTACAAGGCAAACAAGAAAGTGTGTGCGCAGTCCCCGCTGAGAGATCTCAGTGTGCTTCCTTCATAGTATTGGCACACAACAAGGCTCTCAGTAGGAGGCGTGGACATCCTCCTTCTCGCTCTCTCTAGCTCTTACTTGGAAAAGGAAAAAAATCTTATTTTTGGCCACTTTTATTGATTCATTCAGCAGGGAACAGCATCAGGAAATAACATGAGCCAAACTTGAACTTTTGTCACCCGTATGAGCTCTGTGACTCTATAACCCTGCTTTCACCATGTAGTAACATCCTTCTCAAAGTTTTTGGGATTGCATTACAAGTTGTACAGTAGCTCTCTAAATGTGTGGCTATATGATACGTCTAAAAAGAAAGAAAGTAATTGAATCTTAACCGCTAAGCCATTGGTCCTCTATACTCTGGTCCACTAAATGTGAAAATAAGACCTTAGATAATGTGCGAGTAATTTAAGAGGCAAATATCTCCCTTCATTTAACGTCTTCCGACACATAATCCTCTGCAGATGTGCTTCATTGCACCTAATCAAATAAATATGTAATTGAACAGGGATGAACTGGCTGACTGCTGCCCATCGCATGGGAGCAGTTATGGTTTTGGGAATTTGAATTGAATGCATTAACATATTCATACTACAATCACTGGAAAATTACTCAAATTCATTTAAGAGAGTGGAAAGGTTTGGCTGGCTAGCGTGACTCCAGTTAGCCCTGCTGTTAGAGATCAAAATGAAACACAAAAGGTGGGCAGCTGCCACTGAGACAAATGGGAATGCTAACAGATAGCTCTCTACTTTTGATGTTAACAGATGGCTTTCTTCAGGTAGATCTGCTTGATGCACTCAATAGATATTTCAGAAGATCTTTCTGATGCTAACAGACACATTTCTTCAGGTATTATTGATCTTTTTATTGCTAACATTAGCTTTCTGTAAGTATTATAAACGTACTTAATGCTAACATCAGCTTTCTTGGGTATTCATGTCAACAAACTAGCTTTGTTAAGGTACACCTTGATGTAAACAGGCTTTGATGTTCAGATCAGCTCTGTATTCAGAAATACACCTTCTTGAGGCATTCTCTACCTCTTTGATGCTAATGTTAGCTTTTTACAAGTATTAGGCCTATTAGACATCCTTGAGGCTACCATTTGCTTTCTTGACTATTTGATGTTAACAAATTACCTTTCTTGAGGTATATTACACCTAGTATTATCAACCTTCTTGATGCTAACATTATCTTAGTAGTGTATTTGATGTTGAAATTAGCTCTTTATTCAGCAATAATACACCTCCTTGATGCTAACTTATAGCTTTCTTTAGCCATTTTAGACCTCCTTCACGCTAATGCTTTTTACAAGTATTATAAACATACTTGATGCTAACATTAGCTTTCTTGACTATTTGATGTCAATGAATGAACTTTCTTGAGGTAAAATACACCTATTATCTTAGACCTTCTTGATGCTACCATCATAATTATTAATTAATTAGCTTTGTTGAGGTATTTACCTACTTAATGTCATAAGCTTTCTTGGCTATTTGGTGTTAATGATTTAGCTTTCTTGATGTATAATACACCTTATATCATAGATCTCATTGATGCTAACTGATAGCTTTAATGAATAATAAAGATAATGAATTTCAAACGAAAGTGACTGAACCATTCATGTTTTTATTAATATAAGTAGCCAACATATACATATAATATTATATAATATAGAAGTAACGTTAGGCTATTTTTATACAGAGACGTTTTAGCTTTTTTGCAGCATGTTGGGGTTCCGGTACACCAGCCATGTCAATTTCATGAATGAAAATTTGCTTATCAGTGCATATCTTAATGCGCGCCTACGGTATATCCAGAGCCATAGAGAAACACATCTTTCTCTATGGCTCTGGGTATATCTAAAAAAAAAAAAACAATGAGCAGCCGGCGGGGGCTGGTTGCCAGGCTGCAGGATGACTCAACCTCGCTCCACGGACAGTTTTTTATGTTTTATCAGACAATAACTATTTAAGATTTTGCTTCAGTATAATTTTCGGGACAATTAGAGCGGGATTCGGGATTCGGGACAGCAGCTTAGATTTCGAGCTTAGAATTTTTCGGGACGTCTGGTCACCCTATCCCAGCACCAAAACCTACCTAACCAGCATATGCTGTTTTTTTCAGCAGGGTTTGATGCTAACATTAGCTTTCTTGGGTATTCAATGTTAACAAATTAGCTTTGTTGAGGTATAATACACCTCCCTGATGTCTGTGAGTATGATGCTATTTGCTTTCTTGGCTATTTGATGTTAATGAATTAGCTTTGTTAAGGTATAATACACCTCCCTGATGTCTGTGAGTATGATGCTATTTGCTTTCTTGGCTATTTGATGTTAATGAATTAGCTTTCTTGAGGTATTATAGACCTCCTTGATGATAATGTTAGCATTTTACAATTATTATAAACATACTTGAAGCTAGCGGTTCTCAATTCCAGTCCTCGCGCCCCCCCGCTCTGCACATTTTGTGTGTTTCACGTATTGCTTCAGACGTTTGTTCTATTCCAACGTTACTGCACTTCGAAGTGGACATCACAGGATATTCCGCCATTATTCATTAGTTCAAAGCGAGCGTATATGTTCCATCTGAAGGTTATTAAAGCATGCGAGACGTTAATTTAAATTGTATTTATTTACAGATGCATTTATGTCACACTTCACACTCTTCTAGTAAGTTATATCTGTGTGTGAAGACGCTGCATGCGGTGGCATAGCGTAAATATAGGAATGAATGTTTCGAAGTGTAGTAAACAGATTTCCCCGCTCAGGGAGTAGGGAACAATGAACACTGTGCAGGGACCATGTCAATCGGAACACAGTTCCTGCACAGAGCTCACTTCTAATGAGCTGGTTATCTGAATCAGAACCGCTGCTTGAAGCTAACATTAGCTTTCTTGGGTATTTGATGTTAACAAATTCGCTTTGCTGAGGTATAATACACCTCCCGTGCTGAAAAAAAAAAGCTAAAACCAGCCTAGGCTGGTTGGCTGGTTTAAACTGGAAATAGCTGATTTTAGCTGGTCTCCCAGCTTGGCCAGGCTGGTTTTAGCTGGTGTTTTCCCAGCCTGACCAGCTAAGACCAGCCTGACCAGCCTGGCCAGGCTGGAAAAGTGGCCAAAACCCCTCTAAAACCAGCCTGCTGACCAGCCATGGCCAGCTAAAACCAGGCTGATTGACCAGCTAAAACCAGCCAACCAGCCTAGGCTGGTTTTAGCTGTTTTTTTTTAACCAGGGTCTTTGATGTCTGTATTATAAACATGCTATCACTAGCTTTCTTGGACATTTGATGTTGAAATTAGATCTATATTCAGCAATTGTACACCTCCTTGAAGCTAACTAATAGCTTTCTTAAGGAATTTTAGACATCCTGGAGGCTTCTATTAGCATTAGATTTCTGATGCTAAAAGCTTTCACAAGGAATACACCTTCTCGATGCTAACCAAGAGTTTTCTTGTGTATAACTTTTCTTGTGTTAGCCCTAATGAAGATGAACATGGGCAATTTTCATATAGGACACCTTCTTGATGCTAACAATGTTAGCTTTCTACAAGTATGTACAAATACTTAATGCTAACATTTGCTTTCTCGCTTATTTTCTTGAGGTATAACATTACTTGTTTTTGCAGACAGATAGCTGTACCATGGTATTAAAGTCTTCCATGATGCTAACATTATCTTTCTCAGGTATTTTCTTGTGGTATAATATTACTTGTTCTTAACATATAACTTTCTAAAGGTATTATACACATATTTGATGCAAACGGATAGCTTTCCAATGGTATTTTAATCTTCCTTAATGCTACCATTACATTTTACTACAATAAGACCATGGTTCATTTTCATAAGAGATAGCTTCTTGATGCTAACAATGTTAGCTTTCTACATGTATTATAAACATTTCCAATACCAACATTAGCTTTCTATGAATATTATAGTCTCTGTGATGCTAACACGCAGATTTCTCCAGGTATTATAGACCTCCCTGATGCTAACGTTAGCTTTACACTTGTTTTAAAGACATTCTAGACATCCTGCTACTGTAACTCTGAATGTTCAGACAGCCATAGTAATTCTAGAGTTAACAGACTGATCAAGAAGATGATTAAAACCATGCGGCGCTGTTAATGCAATATCGGATAAAGTGCCAAGTGTCCTAGGATTTCCATGTAACATTTTATTCTAACTTTTAACTCTGATATTACAAACTCACAGGGAATTATTCATGGCCACACACAGCTTCTACAAGGAAAAAATTAATCTTCCTTCCTTATATGTGCTCACAGAGAAAGAGTCACACTTCCATTTCTCAGTGCAAGAATATCATTGCATAGGTCTTCTTACCTTAACATTTCAGACCTGTTTCACACTGCACACATAATGAGCGTAACTGCAAAATCAGGTTCACATTGTGCTTTCGCACTGACAGCATTGACACTGACATCTGCTCATAATTATTCTGTTAATTAGTTAATAGGCTACTGAAAAAAAGAAAATATCAAATCTAAGTATTTCAACCCTAAATAATTAGTGCTTTTTTTCCCCTCTATTAATGAATTCTGCAATGCTTCTCATCTTAGGAATGCAACGGACTTGTGTTGTTAATTTTCCTCTAAATTTCCTCTGTTCAATTGCTCCCTGAGGAAATTTAACTGAAGCTTTATTAATCAAAGCCTTTGACTTCGGGAAGGGGATTTCTGTGACTGCTGACTCATAAAAGTGATGTAATGGTCCTGTTGTGTTGATTGCTGACATCAGCTCAGTATAATTCTATTAAAGCGGCCATTCATCGTCAAGATTTCATCACCCTTGCTTTCAGTGACCGAAATTAACTCCTTTATATTTATCTTATAGCTCGATCGGGAAGCTGAGCTTCGGAGAAACCGGATAAACATCTTGCCTCCGCAGAGAGATGTTTGTGCTCAATAAAAATAAAAATAATAACCAGACCTTTATATTTGCTGACTAGAATTCAAGTGCTGCTTCTAGATGCTAATCTATGCAGGGTTGCCAGGTCTGCGTAACAAAACTAGCCCAATGGCCAAAAAATAAAAAATACCCCAAATATCAAAACTCAAAATATGCAACTCCCATAACTAAAGTACAGTACATATTTTACAGTCACTGTTGAGAAAAGATATATTGTAGTGATCAACACAGCTCAAGGGCTCCTTACCAGTGGTCGCCCTTCACAAAACTTAACATCTACCGCAGCTTTATCTTTGGTAGAATATAAAATATTTCAGTACAAGCATTTCAGTCAAATATACTTTATGCAATATGTCAAACCATTAACCCATGGGGGAAAAATCAGTTTAAAAACTGCATACTTGGCAACCCTGGTCTACTGGTTCAAAATTAAAAGCACTCACCAAGAAGTTTCTATAATATACTATTAATCTTGCATAGCCAGTCTTTTTTTGTGTTTTTTCTCAGTTTGTTTTGATGAAGTACTGTCCATTTAGACAAGAAGAGACCTACTGACTGATAAGCAAGGTGTCAGCACATTTTTTATGGTTTTATATGCTTTTAAGGGAAGGCTAGTTATTTGAGGTAGACTACACAACCATTTTTTTCATTTGTAGGTCACAGGTCTGTTTCAGTCTTGTTGAGTACTTTTTAATGTTAAATGAAATAATGTTAAATGAAAAAAGAAAAATAAAGTATAAATTAAATGTTAGGATATAAAAGCCATACATATTGTTGATATCAAAAGGGGTGTGTGTCGAATTGAACTCAATGGTATTTTAATGTGTTATGACAGTTCACAACAATTTTACGTTTTGACAAATTAATGGCAAATTTTTTCATTGTAACTTATTTACAAGTTTTCATATGTTCTGCTTGCACCCCACTGACAGATACGTTTCAGGGTTGGACTTTCAACTCATACATTTTCGTAAAAATATATACATACAATATTCATACAAATTTACATAAGTACGGACAAAAAAAGAGGCAAAAATAGTTACATTTTTCTCTTAACAGTGGGTTAATTTTTCAGTTATTTAGTTAATTTGTCTAAATATAACTATGAATAGTTATGATAAGAAAATGAATGGCCATCAACCATACATTTTGTTGCTGTCAAAGGTGATCGAACTATTTAGCATTTTGATGAATTAATGGCAATTTTTGTCCAAATTTTGTTACTCATTTATGAGTTTTCATATGATCCGTTCATGCCCTACACTGTAAAAAAAAAAAGCCATAAAATTTACGGTAAAAAACTGGCAGCTGTGGTTGCCAGAATTTTACCGTAAAAAATACGGTAGCAATGTTTTACGGTCTTCACTTAATACGGTCTTCACTTAAATTTACAGGTAAATACCGTAATTTCACTGATATAATAGTAATGTACCAACTTTTTTAAAGTAATAAAATCTGTTTTGTACCTTTGTAATACACTGTTAATCACCAAAAGCAGGTGGTGATGATAACATCACATGATGAACCAAAGCCCATCACAAGGAGATTTTAAATAATAACTTATATAGAAGGTACACAGAGTCATTCACACAAACACTAAACACCATCATGGTAACACACATAAAATGGAAATAATGCAAAAAACATTAATTTAACAACATTAGATGTAACATGCAACCCTAATGTACAAAACTGCCAAGAAAAAACTAAGAAGAAAAAGTTATTTCAACAAAAAAACATCAAATAAAAAAAATGAAGAACAGGGAATTCTGGGAATGTCAATTTACGGTTATTCACTGTAAATTTTACATTCTTTTTCATTTCCAAAAACAGTATACTCCTGTAAAATTACATACACAGTTTTTCACTGTATATAGAAGGGGAACTTACCGTTAACCATTTCACCGTAGCATTTTTACAGATTTTTACCGTTAAATTCACAGTCATTTTTTACAGTGTACAGATGGATACGTTTAAGGGGTTGAACCTTCATTTTTTTTAAAAGTCTTACGTTTTCATACAATCAAATACAAATTGATATAAGAATTTCTCTTGACAGTGGGTTAATTTGTCAGTTTGTCAGGTAGATTATACTAGCAGTTGTCATTTTGTGGGTCACAGGTCTGTTCTGATATAGTATCGAAAACAATAGGGGAAAAAATAACGTTAAATGCAAAAATGAAAAGAAAAAAGTATCTAAATATAATCATAAATAGTAAGAATGTAATGGATAATGGGAATGGGAAACAAGGCACAAGACTATAGCAACCAATTAACAAACACTGAACAGAAGAAACAATAGCAGGAAAACATGAGGGAAAGGGAAGCAAGACACTAACAGCATGAATGAACTTACAAAATAAAAGACATGAAAGCATGAACATGAAACAAAGCAAAAAAAAAAAAAAAAAAGCCTAAACAAATCCCAAAACCCACGTTACAAATCACCCCTCTAAGAGCGGCTCCTGACGCCCAAACAAATCCCAAACCCCACGTTACAAATCACCCCTCTAAGAGCAGCTCCTGACGCCCAAACAAATCCCAAACCCCACGTTACAAAGAATAAGAAAATAAATTGCCTGATCAACAATACATTTTTGGATGTCAAATGTAGTGTGTTGAATTCCTAACTATTTTGTTTTTGCTGAATTGTTGGCAAATTTTGTCAAAATTATGTATTTGAATTTCATATCATTTGTAAGTTTTCACACAACCTGCTTAAAACCCTATGGACGGATACGTTTGGGTGTGGGTCTTCATTCTTAATTTTTTTCCCCCCTAAATGTCATATTTCTCTGTACAAATCAGCATACACATTTATATGAAAACGGAAGTTCTTTATGGAGCCATTTAGAGAAAAAAGATTCTTCTATGGCATTGTGAACCACGAAGTGTAGAACCCTCAAGTTGTTCCAAACCCATAAGATCTTCATTCCTTTTTGTTTATGACCCGGAAGAGAAGAAATTGTTGAATAAAGTTGTTTTTATTTGCTTTGCATTATGAAATTAAGGTTTGATCCACTAATATCACATGCAGTATTTTAACAATGTCCTTACTACCTTCCTGGGTCTTGAAAGTGGTCAGAAACTTTGGGATTTCATCAAAAATATCTTAATTTGTGTTCCGAAGATGAACAATGGGTGAGTAATTAATGACAAAATGTTAATTTTTGGGTGAACTATCGCTTTAACCCTGAGCATTAGGATACTAGTGAAAAAAATACTAAAATGTATTTGAAAAACATGCTTGCTGTAGCAAAAATCACTAATAATCATGTAAATAAAGCTCAAGGTCGCATTAAAATGTGCAAACAGGAAATGAGAGAAACGATTTCACACATACAATTCTCTACGTGTGCGAATCCACCGGTGGATCCCGGGGAACTTTATTGCTGACTGTAAGCCCCACAGAGATTGCACCTCTACAAGGCTGTGATTAAACAGGACTGTGCCAGGGTCATTAATATGGACTGCTCATTATATCGCACCCGTTTCTCTGAGTCTGATGTGGTGTTTCTGATGCTGGCGTGTGAGGTGTTTTCACAACCCGATGACACCTACCTTCTGTGCTCTGTGGCTCAGGAAGTGTCTGAAATGTGGGCCGTAACAGGTGGCGGTTGACAGGCTACTGCGTCTTCCTGTAGTATAGTCCTACCCGGTCTGTCGGGCGAACTGAGAAAAGTCTCAAAATGATGAGTTTTCCATACCCCATTGACTCCGGGAATGTGCTCTGTGGTGGGAGGTCCGCGATACAAAGGACACCAGGACAGTCGAGGCGTAAAGATGGGCAGAGTGATCTGAATGATGCATGAATCTCCCTGAAGGCACAGAAACTGCAGCTTTTTACTGAAGATAGAGGGGCATTCCAGAACTTATCATTAATTAATCGGGCCGTGGAGTGTTTTTTAAGTGCACTCGAAAAAGGATGAGTGATCTGCGTAAAATCAAACATAAAAATGGAATGGGAATTTAACAAGTTAATTCAGTGCAATTAATTATAGAAGAAGAATAGTACGATAAAAATGAAATGTATTCTCTATAAGCTACAAAAACATCATTTGTTATTATTTACATGCACACTCCTAAAAATGCTAGCATTTTCCTTGGTCAGTCTAATAAGAAATATTAAGCCAAGGAAGAGCAGTTAGAATTATTACTTTTTTAGTATATTCATAAATCATGTTTTGCCTGACAGATTTCAGTGCTTTATTAGATGATGTTGACATTTACACTAGATTATTTATTTATTTATTTATTTATCAAAAAAAAAGGATGTTATGCAAATTACTTCAGCACAAGCATGAAAAGATTTCAATTGTTAAGCCTTTCTCCTTAAAAAAAAAAAAAAAAAAATTCATTTTATTTTATTTTTTACATTTGTATTTAGGTTGGTCATTTTCTAATATTAAATGAAGCATTTCAAGCAAACATAAATAAGCAAAAAAAAAAATAAATAAATAAATAAAAAATTACTAATTAATTAGACTAAAAGACTAATTAACTGATGCTTTTATGAGACTCTTGCCTTTACACTTGGTTTTGAAGTAATAGTTCACCTAAAATGAAATTTTGCTGAACATTTACTTACACTCAGGCCATCCAAGATGTAGATAAATTTGTTTCTTCATTTGGATTTGGAGAAATATAGCATTACATCACTTGCTCGCCCATGGATCCACTGCAGTGAATGGGTGCCGTCAGAATGAGAGTCTAAAAAGCTGATAAAAACAACACAATAATCCACAAGTAATCAGTCAATCAGTTAACATCTTCTGTAGTGAAAGTCCAGCTAAAATATGTGACCCTGCCCCACAAAAACCAGTCATAAGTAGCACAGGTTTATTTGTAGCAATAGCCAACAATACATTGTATGGGCCAGATTTATCGAATTTTCTTTTATGACAAAAATCATTAGGATATTAAGTAAAGATCATGTTCCATGAAGATATTTAATAAATTTACTACAGTAAATATATCAAAACTTATTTTTGATTAGTTACAGTCAAGCCCGAAATTATTCATACCCCTGGCAAATTATGACTTAAAGTTACTTTTATTCAACCAGCAAAATTTTTTTGACCGGAAATTACACAGGCTTCTCCCAAAAGATAATAAGACCACGTACAAGATAGTGATGGGTCGTTCTTGAACGATTCGTTCATTTTGAACGAGTCTTTAATGTGACTCGGGAAGAACGAGTCGTCTCGGGGAGTGATTCGTTCAGTCGCGCATGCGCAATTGCGCAACTATGAACAAATGACTCAAACCCGAAGACTCGAGAGATGAACTAATCAATTCTCTTTCCGGCTCAGGCAGCATAGGTTAAGCGTATGGGGCTGTCACGTGATGAACGAACGACTCAAACCCGATGACTCGAGAGATGAACGAATCCATTCTCTTTCCGGCTCAGGCAGCATAGGTAAAGCGTATGGGGCTGTCACGTGATGAACGAACGACTCAAACCCGGACAGATAGAGGTGAGGGAGTTAATCATAGACTGAAGACCCAGGTAAACAATGAATTAATCTTTTCTTTTTCTAATAGCATTATAGTTTTGTCTTGTTTGTAGTGTGATCAACGTTTGTATAAGCAGTACATGTGTTATGGAAGTAACACGTAGCTTTTTAATTATATTTCGCTAAAATGAACGAAATGACTCGAAAAAAGATTCGTTCATTTTGCTGAACGAGACTCAAAGATCCGAGTCGAAAGGAGAAAATGATCTGAACTTCCCATCACTAGTACAAGAGGCATCATTTGTGGAAAAAATATTTCTCAGCTTTTATTTACATTTGAACAAAGAGTGGCATGTCCAAAATTATTCATACCCTTTGCAAACTGTCACAGTCTATGGGAAAATCCAAAGTTCTATACCATTTCAAATAGTCCAAGCTGTTCTAAAGCATCCTAATTAGCCTGATTCATTGGGAACAGCTGTTTTAATCAACTCAACAGGTGAAAAACAGAAGCTCTCTGCTGTTGGTTTGTGGAGTCATGGCTAAGACAAAGGAGCTCACTGAGGACCTGCGGCTGCGCATAGCGGCTGCTCACAAGTCAGGAAAGGGCTATAAGACCATATCTAAATGTTTTGAAGTTCCAGTGGCTACAGAGCACAGTATTATTAAAAAAATACAAGACATTCCGCACTGTGAAAAATCTCAGAGGATGTGGTCGGAAGCCAAAAGTGACACCTGTGCTGGACAGGAGGATAGTGAGAGAGGTAAAAAAGAATCCAAGGACCACCACCAAGGCCATCCTGATGAATCCTCTGCTGGTGGCAACATCTCAAGGCAGACAGTCCAACGCACACTACACACCGCTGGGTTCCACGGACGCAGACCAAGGAGGACACCACTTCTCAAGATAAGGCACACAAAAACCTGCTTGGCTTTTGCAAATGCTCATCTGGACAAAGAAGAAGACTTCTGGTCTTCTGTTTAATGGTCAGATGAAACAAAAGATGTAATTGTTTGGCCACAATGATGTAGCCTTCATTTGGCGTAAAAAAGGAGAAACCTTCAACCCTAAGAACACTATCCCCACTGTCAAACATGGTGGTGGAACCTAATGTTTTGGGTTTTTTTTTTTTAGCCGGTGGACCAGGGAATTATAGGAAGCGTTTGATTGCTGTAATAGCCAATAAAGGCTTTTCTATTGATTATTGAGAAGGGTATGAATAATTTTGTACATGCCGCTTTTTGTTCAAATGTAAATAAAAGATGAGTAATATTTTTTTCCAAAATGATGCCTCTTGTACATCGTCTTATTATCTTTTGGGATAAGCCTGTGTCATTTCCGGTCATAAAAAAAACTTGCTCGTTGAATAAAAGTAACTAAGTCAGAATTTGCCAGGGGTGTGAATAATTTTGGGCTTGACTGTATATGCATTGCTAAGAACATTTGGACAACTTTAAATGTGATTTGATCAATATTTAGATTTTTTTTTTTTTTTTTGTAGATTCCAGATATTCAAATGGAAATATACAAACCATATATCAATAGAAAGCTTGTTTATTCAGAGAAAAGGGATCCTTATGACTGGTTTTGTGGTCCAGGGTCACATATGAGTCCTCTAATCATACTATTGCTTTCTTCAGAGAAAAAGCTACCTTAATCAGAAGATAAATACGCATAGATCAAGCACTGAAAACAATCCAAAGCTTTTTGCAAACTCGTCAGTGGATTTTAGTGTGAGAGGACAAAGTGGGATGGACTTCCTTTCTTAGTTAAACAAAGCGTTATTATGTATAATGGAATCATATTTTGACCAGAAGTGATGGTTTAAAGTTACACTTAGGATTTGTTTTGGTCAAAAAAAAAGTTCATTGATGCAGCCATGAGAATTATAATGATGTTTTTATCATCTATTTGAACTCTCATTCTGACGGCACCCATTCATTCCAAAAGAATTTTTCAGCAAATTAAAATTTTTGGTTGAACTATGCCACTATAAGCTATCTAGTAACATCAAGTTAAGGTTTATGTACACATGGGCGCACGCCGCTAAATGGATACAATTGGTGTTGGACGGTTCAAGGCCCGTTTTAGCCCTTTGTTCTTACTGAGGCCGAAACCCCCCAAAGACACTGATAAAAGCAATCGGAGACTGCAAGAGCTCTGACTTCACTAAGACAATCTCAGAATACCGAAAAGGATTTCAGCATTCCGAGATAGTCACGCAAAAGCTTGGATTGAATTTGGCTATTGTAATCTTTTTTTGCATTTTGCATATCATTGAGCGCCATGCGCACTCAGCGTGGATTGAATAAATATTGATTCAGACAGTGGCTAGCTGGCTCAATCTCCAAAAATAAAACAAAGAATACGTCTGTGTGCAGACTTAGGTGGCCCGGATCTATCCGATTCTATCCTTAAAGTGGAAATTCACAAGAATAGCAGATTATCTTGAGCTCGCCAAACTGGAAAAGCCAACAAAAGCACTTTATTCTCCTTTCTCCTGACTTAAGCCTCTGTCCCGGCCACGGTGATTTATTGATCCTCACTTGTGCAACCTGAGCTAAGGAAGGCCTGTTTCCTTGTTTCCTTGGTTACTGTGCTCTCACTGTCATAACCTAACAGTGTCAGAAGCTTCGCCCATAAATAGTCCAGCAACAAAGCCCGATGTGGAATGCGGACGCCATTTATCTCCCACAATGTGTCATTTTCAATTACTGTAAAGCATTAATTTAGCACGTAAGGTTATGAAGCTTCTTTTTGTTTACTTCATTGTTGGCCTTTACACTGTAGATACAGTTGTAGCAACGACTGTGACACACATAACTGTAGATATTATTCTAGAAAGTCATGGGGAACAGATGTGTAAATTGTGATATTTTTAAATTGCTTGATAAACAATCTATGTGTACTTCTTAGAGGGAGTGTCATGGCGCACGTCCAAATCCAGTATAATTTATTAAATATTACTGTTTTTGTGTCACGGAATGTAGTTTTATAAGGTTTTCATGTGAGAATGTATTTGTTTATGATTTTATATATTTATATAGTGAATACTAGAATATTGCACTCCTTTCGGCCAATCAGATTTGAGGACCAAAAAGATTTCATATTAATATTGTACATTTAATACATAATATGATGTAGTTATGATGTTTATACAAGAAATCTGCACATACACTAGAGAACATTGGTGGTTTTTAACAGCCAATCCACCACTAACCACGACGATCACTTAGAAAGATATTAAACATGACTATTTACAGCACTGGATTGACACTCAAGAGAAATGTGGGAAAACCTCTGGTGTAAAATATGAAGATACATCCTCTCTAATACATACAAGCCTGACATAAGCATATTAATAAGTGTTTGGGAGGAAAAGAAGAAAAAAAGTTGTCGAGAAAAAGTGGCTAATATGCCCCACTTGACCTTATATGTTACAATATGTCTGTCAAAGAAAGAAACAAAGTTGTGGCCGTCTGATTCGCTGCTCTTCTGAAACAATGCTAAGTTAATGTGACACGACAAGTTGTGTTGCAATTACTAGTCTGTAATTAGTCTGCTGCACCTAAGGCCATGATATGCTAATGCTAATGATAAAGAAATTAGGGTGTCAAAAGAAATTAGTGCATGTGAGTTGAATTACCACCAAATCTTGCTAATGTGTAATATCTGAATTGAAATCATCGAGTATGATTGATAAGACGCTTACGGCGCCGCGGTAACACAGGTTTAGCCTACTTGCGTATGAGATGCGAGTGAATGAAATGTGACTTTAAATATTACTGGCTTTCTTCCTCCTTTTTGGTGATCGTTCTGCTGATAACTTTCCAATTTCAAGAGGCAGAACGTCAGAATGGCTCGTGAATGACTAAGGCTCAGTCATTTGTGAATCAGTCTGGAGCAGTAATAGAGTTTTATATCTTCAGAATGGTTAGGCTGTTTATCAGACGTTTTACAGTGCGTCATGGCAAACATTTTTATGTGTATTTACTTCATTTTTATGTGTACTTGTGTTTACAGCACATCACAATAAACTCTATTAGAACACATTGTTCATGTTAGAGAAAGTTATTTATATTCCAAACATAATGAAGCATTTTACATTGATTTGAGGAACAGTTGACCCCAAAATAAAATCTGTTATCATTTAATCACCCTAATGTTATTTCAAATGCTGTTATTTTTTAATATTATCATTATGGTGCATTTAAGTAGTTTTTTTTATCCTTTTTGTATTTTCTAGGTCTTACAAACTGCCATTACATGGAAAAGAGCAGCATAAACATTCTTTTTTCAGGATTCTTTGATCAATATAAGGTTAAAAATAACAGCATTTATTTAAAATAGACAGGTTTTCCTTCGAAAGTCTGGGGCCAGGTACATTTTTATTCTTTTTAAAGAAATTAATACTTTTATTCAAGGATGTGTTAAAAAAAAAAAAAAAATGTCCAACATAATTTTTAAAATCCTACAACTGGAAAACAGCAGCATAAACATTTTTTTTTAAAACTATTCTTTTTTTATTTTACATAAGAGCATAATGATTTATACAAAAGAAAGAAAATAAAAAAGGTAACAGCGACTTTTTATCTCACAATTCTGAGTTTTTTCCTCAGAATTACGAGATACAAACTCACAATTCTGACTTTTCTACAGAATTACGAGATAAAAACTCACAATTTTGACGTTTTTTCCTCAGAATTATGAGATACAAACTCACAATTTTGACTTTTTTCCTCAGAATTACGAGATACAAACTCACAATTTTGACTTTTTTCCCCTCAGAATTACGAGATACAAACTCACAATTTTGACTTTTTTCCTCAGAATTACGAGATACAAACTCACAATTCGGACTTTTTTCCTCAGAATTACAAGATAAAAACACACAATTTTGACTTTTTTCCTCAGAATTACGAGATACAAACTCACAATTCCGACTTTTTTTCTCAGAATTACGAGATACAAACTCACAATTTTGATTTTTTTCCTCAGAATTACGACATACAAACTCACAATTCTGACTTTTTTCCTCAGAATTACGCGATACAAACTCACAATTCTGACTTTTTTCCTCAGAATTACGTGATACAAACTCACAATTCTGACTTTTTTCCTCAGAATTATGAGATACAAACTCACAATTTTGACTTTTTTCCTCAGAATTACGAGACACAAACTCACAATTCTGACATTTTTCCTCAGAATTCCGAGATACAAAACTCACAATTTAGACTTTTTTCCTCAGAATTACGAGATACAAACTCACAATTCTGACTTTTTTCTACAGAATTACGAGATAAAAACTCACAATTTGACTTTTTTCCTCAGAATTACAAGATACAAACTCACAATTTTGACTTTTTTCCTCAGAATTACGAGACACAAACTCACAGTTCTGACATTTTTCCTCAGAATTACGATACAAACTCACAATTTAGACTTTTTTCCTCAGAATTACGAGATACAAACTCACAATTCTGACTTTTTTCCTCAGAATTACGAGATACAAACTCACAATTCCGACTTTTTTTCTCAGAATTATGAGATACAAACTCACAATTTAGATTTTTTCCTCAGAATTACGAGATACAAACTCACAATTCTGACTTTTTTCCTCAGAATTACGCGATACAAACTCACAATTCTGACTTTTTTCCTCAGAATTACGTGATACAAACTCACAATTCTGACTTTTTTCCTCAGAATTATGAGATACAAACTCACAATTTTGACTTTTTTCCTCAGAATTACGAGACACAAACTCACAATTCTGACATTTTTCCTCAGAATTCCGAGATACAAAACTCACAATTTAGACTTTTTTCCTCAGAATTACGAGATACAAACTCACAATTCTGACTTTTTTCTACAGAATTACGAGATAAAAACTCACAATTTGACTTTTTTCCTCAGAATTACAAGATACAAACTCACAATTTTGACTTTTTTCTACAGAATTACGAGATACAAACTCACAATTCAGACTTTTTTTCTCAGAATTAATTGATAGAAACTCACAATTTAGATTTTTTTCCTCAGAATTACGAGATACAAACTCACAATTCTGACTTTTTTCCTCAGAATTACGCGATACAAACTCACAATTCTGACTTTTTTCCTCAGAATTACGAGACACAAACTCACAATTCTGACTTTTTTGCTCAGAATTACGAGATACAAACTCACAGTTCTGACATTTTTCCTCAGAATTACGAGATACAAACTCACAATTTAGACTTTTTTCCTCAGAATTATGAGATACAAACTCACAATTTAGACTTTTTTCCTCAGAATTACGAGATACAAACTCACAATTCTGACTTTTTTCTACAGAATTACGAGATACAAACTCACAATTCAGACTTTTTTTTCTCAGAATTAATTGATAGAAACTCACAATTCTGAACTAGAAAAGTCCAATTCGGAGGGGAAAAAAGCCAAAAATCTTCCCAGAATTGCGAGTTTACCTCACAATACTGACTTAATAACTCGCAAATGCGTGTGGTAAAGTCACATTGCAAGATATGAAGTTGCAATTCTGAGACAAAAAAGTCAGAATAGCATGAAAAAAGTCTGAATTGTGAGATTAAAAGTCGCAGTTACCTTTTTTTATTATTTTTGATTCAGTGGCGGAAACGGGCTTCCATAGATTTAAAATGATGTTGGTGGGTAAATAAAATGAAGGTTTAGCTCCATTCTGTTCTGCATTTTATTTTGTATTACCCTAATACATCTTTCACTTATGTGACCTTCTCTGAGGACCTTGTTTGTCCTTAATCTAGAATGAGCGTGGTCTAGGTGACGTGGGCCCGCAGCGTTTTCATCATCTTTTCCGGTGCATTTTAAAAACCCCCTCTGAGAGCACATCTAGTAAACATGTTTCAGACAAGTCAATCAGCTTTCTCTCCTGCCCAATCAATTGAGTGGCCAGGGCTTAAAGCGCCCTGGAAATAGATTGAGGTTTTCAAACAGTCCAGAGTGCACTTAAGCATGAGGATAAATCGGCTAACATTTCCATCCACAGCCCGGCAAGGCATATTAATGGCCGTTATATTTGGTTTTGGTCACATCTGACCACCATAGAGTGCTTTTAAAGCTTCCACTCGACAAAGTTTGCCTGGCAAAGCGGAATCCAACAATAAGATGCATGTGAATTTTCTGGGGTTTATGGATTTGAGCTGTCTGAAGAAGCGGGTTGCTGCCCACACACAAAATAAGATGCAGAAGATAAAGAAGGAGGTGACATTTAGGGCTTGCCAAATGCAAAATCTGAGGGTTTTAAATGAGGTCTTGGCTCAGCTCTTGGTTTCTTGGATTTATGCTCAAAGGCCATGTTTCTGACGCCGCGCTCACAGTGCAAATTCCATCTGGTTGTAAATGAAAATGTACTGAAATTACAACTTGCTCAGGGCAGAAACGCCGTTTTCTGCCCAAAGCACATACCATGACATTCATACTGCATTTAATATCCGTGAATGTGAAATCTTTCTAAAGGAAATTTGTATTTTTTATGTTTAAAGATAATTCTGATTGATTGATTAATTGATTGATTGCCTTTTTAGGGTTTGCTAGAGCATATCCCAATATAATACAATAAAATATAATATAATATATATATTTTTTTACACAATATTAGTATTTTGAATTGATTATAATCGTTTAATGCTCATTTTGTATTTACATTATGTATTATTTTATTGTTTATATTTTTATAACAACTTAATATGACATTTTAATATTTAATATATTAAATATCTTTTGTATGATAAATATCTGTAATAATAGCACAATTGCATATTTAATATAACAAGTTCATATACAATGTTATTTAATGTATATTACCTAGAGAATATGAATAAATTAACTATATTTATATAAACTATTTAAATATACTTTATACAATTATTAATGTATTTAGAAAAAAAACGTAAGAAACACCCAGAAAAAAAAAATTATTATATTATATAATTATTATTATTATATCTAAAGTAATAAGTTGTACTGTAAACTAAATTCTATTGTTAATTGAATCAATCCAATTAAATACTGTACCATGTAACATATATGTGACCCTGGACCACAAAACCAGTCTTAAGTCGCTGGGGTATATTTGTAGCAATAGCCAAAAATACATGCTATGGGTCAAAATTATTGATTTTTCTTTTATGCCTAAAATCATTAGGAAATTAAGTAAAGATCATGTTCCATGAAGATTTTTTGTAAAATTCCTACTATAAATATATCAAAATGTAATTTTTGATTAGTAATATGCATTGTTAAGAACTTAGTTTGGAGAACTTTAAAGGTGATTTTCTCAGTACTTTGATTTTTTTGCACCCTCAGATTACAGATTTTCAAATAGATGTATCTCGGCCAAATATTGTCCTATCCTAACAAACCATATATCAATAGAAAGCTTATTTATTATATATATAAAGCTTTCATGTGATGTATACATCTCAGTTTTGTAAAATTTAACCTTATGACTGGTTTTGTGGTCCAGGGTCACATATATGTTACAGTAATAACATAAAACATGTAATTTAATGTAGTTTCTTAATGTCAGAGTTCTACCACAGCCAGATCCACAAGCCACGCCCCCTGAAGACACACACACACACACACACACACACACACACACACACACACACACACACACACGTTCACAGTCACCTGACTTCTGATTACACACCTGATTCCACTTACCTCACCCTTAAATAAACCTGGACTGTTTCATTCACCAGTGTCTGATCTACAGATCACATCCCTTGCGATCGCATTCTCTCCATGACTGTTTTGGACTCTGTGTTTTCCTGTTTACCCTGTTGGATCTACTTACCCGAACTTTGGAACTTCTCAGATAAGAATACTCACCTCAAAACCTGCTGCAATATACTTACCATTCTGTCAATAAACTCACCTTTTATGTTTTATACTTACCTCCGTCTCTGCCTCCTTGTATGCTGTGACAGAAGATCAGACCAACAACAAAATGGACAACGAGGAAGCACCCGCACCAGGTCAACTCACCGAACTCATCAAGGCCCTCAAAGCGGCGCTAACACCACCTCCCGCGCCGCCATCTGCCTCCGGAAGTCCCATGGCTCTACCAAACACGTTTTCGGGAGAAGCGGCTGAGTGTAACTATTCATCAAGATGCAACCACAGCAATTCACCACAGAGGAATCGAAGGTAGCTTTTCTCATTTCGCTGCTAACCGGAAAAGCTCTTCAATGGGCAAAATCAATATGGAAGGCCGATACCCCCATAATCCAATCCTTTGAACAATTTACGTGTCATTTTTCTGAGGTTTTCAGCACAACTACAGATGTACTCACCGTCTCTGATCAACTGTTCCGGCTGCGACAAGGTTCATCATCCATCCACGAATACAACCTTCTGTTCGGGACGCTGGCAGCGGCTAGCAGGTGGAATGAGATCTCACTGCTGGGTGCCTATCGACAAGGTCTCCACCCAGACATTCGCTCCGCTATGGCTATCTATGATGATACCATCGGGTTGGAGACCTTTCTTCAGCGAACAACACGGGTATCCCAGCGTCTAGCCGTCTGCCAGTCACCTGAAACCGCTCCTCAGTCCGCTATGGTGGCAGCTTGCTCTCTAGTACCAGAACCCATGCAAATTGACTCCACACGCCTATCTTGGTCGGAACTCCAACGTCAAATCAAGGACAAACTCTGCCTGTATTGTGGGAAATCTGGTCATCTTCTCTGAACCTGTCCCATCAGACCCCCACATCCAGTGGTGAGTACTATCCAATCAGACATTGAAACTGCTAATCTGACTCTCATACCTGTGACTCTTCATACTGCTGAACAAGATCTCTGTGTATCTGCCCTACTTGACTCAGGTTCATCTGGAAACTTCATTTCACAAGAATGCCTAGATCTTCTTCAACTGCCATGTCACCGCCATAATCCTGAGCTTTCTGTCAAGACTATCCAAGGAAAACCACTCGGACGTGGGCGGATTCGGTATTCATCACCATTTATCACTCTGCAAGTTGGATTATTTCACCAAGAACAAATCAAATTTCTGGTACTGGAGAATTCGACCGTTGACATCATCCTAGGACGTCCGTGGCTCCATCGACACCATCCGGAACTCCGCTGGGACCCCTGTGACATCATCGGGTGGAGTAAACATTGTCTGAAGAATTGTTTTACTCGATTACCATCTCCAGTTTCTGCTCCTTTGGCCGTCGCTTCCACCAAGATTGAAAGCCCGGATACTGTGAGTATGGTAGAAATCCCAGTGGAGTACATGGATTACTCGGATGTATTCAGCAAGCAAGCTGCCACCCATCTTCCTCCCCACCGGCCATGGGACTGTGCCATCGACCTGCTACCTGGGGCTCAATTACCTAAAGGACACGTCTACCCGCTGTCCAACCCGGAGCACCAGGCGATGGAGGAGTACATCCAGGAAGCATTGAAGCAAGGTTTCATCCGACCATCCACCTCACCAGCTGCTTCTAGCTTCTCCTTCGTGGGTAAGAAGGATGGAGGTCTCCGCCCCTGTATTGATTATTGTCAGCTCAATTCTCAGATAATTCAACAACCATACCCTCTTCCACTCGTTCCTGCCACCCTCGAGGAACTCCGTGGGGCTCACATTTTCTGCAAGCTGGACCTGCAGAGTGCATATAACCTCGTTCGTATCCGTGAGGGAGACGAGTGGAACTGTCTCCGGTGGAGCAAAATTACAACGTAGGCAATCGTGAGTTACTTGCCATCAAACTCGCCTTGGAGGAGTGGCGTCATTGGCTGGAAGGGGCTAACCATCCGTTTACGATCATCACAGACCATAAGAACCTCCAATACCTTCGAGAAGCCAAACGGCTCAATCCCCGTCAAGCCAGATGGGCATTGTTCTTCACCCGCTTTCAATTCAAGATTGCCTACCATCCCGGATCCAAGAACATATCTGCTGATGCCTTATCCAGACAATTCTCCAACGACGCAGCTATCGAACCTGAGAACATAATCCCCACAAATCTCATTGTTAGCCCCATCCAGTGGGATATTGACACCTGGATCCAAGAGGCCACTCTCCAAGAGCCTGCTCCGCTGGAATGTCCAGAAGGTAAGATCATCAATCTCTGGGCTCTGGACACCCAGGTAGCAGACGGACCCTCTCGCTCATCCAATCTCGTTACTGGTGGTCCAGTATGAACCGTGATGTCATCAGGTACGTCCAAAGCTGCTCAGTCTGTGCTACCACTAACACTCCTCGTCATCTGCCCACAGGAAAACTGGTACCACTACCTATCCCGCAAAGACCCTGGTCCCATCTCGGGGTAGACACCTGGGTGCTGGTAGTAGTGGACCGATTCTCTAAAGCCTGCAAGTTTATCCCCTTGTCAGGCCTACCCACGGCTATGAACACCGCCGAGTTACTCTTCCAGCACGTATTCTGTCACTTTGGTCTCCCCGAGGAGATTGTGTCAGACCGGGGTCCACAATTCATCTCCCATGTCTGGAAATCGTTCTTCAAGTCACTTGGTGTTTCTGTTAATCTCTCCTCAGGATACCACCCTCAAACCAACGGCCAGACTGAGAGGAAGATCCAGGAGCTTGGACATTACCTCCGGTCATACTGTTCTGCAGACAACACAGCTGGAGCAGGTTCCTCCCGTGGGCCGAGTATGCACAGAATTCTCTACGTCAGGACACCACCGGATTAACGCCCTTCCAGTGCATACTCAGTTTTCAGCCTCCGCTGTTCCCCTGGACCGAGGAACCCACAAATGTTCCAGCTGTCGACTACTGGTTCCGAGAGAGCGAGAGAGTGTGGGGCTCACCGCCACCTCCAACGAGCCATCAGATGCCACAAGGAATTTGCAGATGCACGTAGAAGACCAACTCCATCATACCAACCTGGAGATAAGGTTTGGTTGTCTACGAGGGACATCAGGCTGAGGTTACCTTGTCGGAAGCTGAGTCCCCGCTACATTGGTCCATTCGAGGTCCTGAGGCAGATCAATGAAGTGACATATCAGCTTCAGCTCCCACCCAGGTACAGAATCCATCCCACATTTCATGTTTCACTCCTTAAACCCTACTTTCCCTCTGCCACAGATAATCCTGGAGCTGAAGCTGAAACTCCTCCTCCTGAGATCCTTGATCAACCCTCAGTCTACACCGTATGTGAGATCCTGGATTCCCGACGTCGAGGTAGTCGCTTGGAATACCTCATCGACTGGGAGGGGTACGGACCAGAGGAAAGATCTTGGGTGGCCAGAGATGATATCCTCGATCCCCAACTCCTGACGGACTTCCAACAAAGCCACCCAGAGTGTCCTGCCCCTCGTGGTCGAGGTCGCCCTCGACGTCGGAGAGGGGTGTCGGGAGCCGCCCCTGGAGGAGGGGGTAATGTCAGAGTTCTACCACAGCCAGATCCTCAAGCCACACCCCCTGAAGACATACACACACGTTCACAGTCACCTGACTTCTGATTACACACCTGATTCCACTTACCTCACCCCTATATAAACCTGGACTGTTTCATTCACCAGTGTCTGATCTACAGATCACATCCCCTGTGATCGCATTCTCTCCATGACTGTTTTGGACTCTGTGTTTTCCTGTTTACCTTGTTGGATCTACTTACCCGAACTTTGGAACTTCTCAGATAAGAATACTCACCTCAAAACCTGCTGCAATATACTTACCATTCTGTCAATAAACTCACCTTTTATGTTTTATACTTACCTCCATCTCTGCCTCCTTGTATGCTGTGACACTTATAATTTATAACAAACTATAATTTAATTTATGGATTGACATAAAGGAGGGAGGAAGGACAGACAGACAGAAAGAGAAAGCAAGAAAGAAAGAAAGAAAGAAAGATGAACGGAGGGATGGACAGAATGGAGGGAGGAAGAAAGGACGGATGGATGGACAGAAAGGAGGGAGCAAGGAAGGATGGACGGATGGACAGAAAGAGAAGATGGATGGGTGGATAGAAGTAAGAAAGAAAGAAAGAAAGAAAGAAAAAAAGAAAGAAAGAAAGATAGATGGTCAAATGGATGGACAGAAAGAGAAGATGGATGGGTGGATGGATAGAAGAAAGAAAGAGAGAAAGAAAGATGGACAAATGGATGCACAGAAGGGAAGGAGAAACGAAGGACGGATGGACAGAAAGTGAAAGAAAAAGAAAGATGGATGGACAGACGGATGCATAGATGGATGAAGGGAAAGAAAGAAAGATAGACGGATGGACAGAAAGGAGGGAGGAAGGAAGGACGGGCAGATGGAAAGAAAGAGAAGATGGATGGGTAGATGACGAAAGAAAAAGAAAGAAAGAAAGATGGACAAATGGATGGACAGAAGAGAGGGAGAAAGGAAGGACGGATGATGGACAGAAAGTGAAAGAAAAAGAAAGATGGATGGACGGACAGATGGGTGGATGGATAGATGGATGAAGGGAAAGAACGAAAGATAGACAGACTGATGGACAGAAAGGAGGGAGGAAGGAAGGACAGATGAATGGACAGAAAGAAAGAAAAAAGAAAGAAAGAAGGGAAGATGGATGGATGGACAGAAAGGAGGGAGGGAGTAAGGAAGGACAGACGGATGAACAAAAAGAAAGAAAGAAAGAAAGAAAGAAAGAAAGAAAGAAAGAAAGAAAGAAAAAAAGAAAGAAAGAAAGAAAGAAAGAAAGATGGACAAACGGATGGACAGAAGGAAGGGAGGAAGGAGGAACGGATGGACAGATGACGAACGGACAGACGGACGGATGGGTGAAGATGGATGGGTGGATAGATGAATGAAAGAAAGAAAGAAAGAAACAAAGAAAGAAAGATGGACAGATGGATGGACAGAAAAGATGGAGGAAGGAAGGATGGGTGGATAGAAAGTGAAAGAAAAAAGTTGGATGGATGGACAGACGGATGAATTGGTGAACATGGATGGGATGATGGATAGATGGATGAAGGGAAAGAAAGAAAGAAAGAAAGAAAGAAAGAAAGAAAGAAAGAAAGAAAGATAAAGATGGACAGAAAGAAGGGAACAAGAAATGTGCAAGAAAACAGTAAAACTGTTTGCACTACAAACCAATGTGTTCATAATTAAGATTAAAATAACATGATAAGACACACCAGTTTGCAATATCATAAGGTGGATATTTATATTATATTATTGTGATTATTATTATATGTATTCTTAATGCATAGCATCACATGCGCTCTGACTTCCATCAGTAGTGTGTGAGCGCCAGAGTTTTCTGCGGTTCTCTACAGTGTTCTGTGGCTCCGGTGACTGTCTGCATCATCAGCGAATTTGGCACTTTTGAACGGATAATCTCCCGTGATAAGAGCCCCACCAACCCATTTCACATTATCTGATGTTATCACACACGCCCAAAGTCCAATTTCTCAGTTCAATCACAAAACAGCGGGCAGATAAAAAAAAGTCACCCTCAACTTACACACCCTGATGAGCCAATGAAGATGAAGATGAAGAGCTGCACCAGAAGAGGCCACAGATAGTAGGCTTTTCTGGGACGGGGGGAAGATCTTCGGTCATCAGAGCCAAATTTGGGGTCAGTCCAGTTAAACAGGGCCTTTCAACTCACATTCATGTTACATTAAAACATGAATAATGTCAGCGGTGTAATTTAAGAAGATTTAAGGATGTATCAAAGTATCAGAAATGTGCTTTAATAATCAGTTTTGATTATTAACCAAATTTTAACATTATTATATTATCATATAGATTTCTGTCAAATAAAATGTATTTATTTTTTGTTATTTAAAGGGTTATTACACAATACTAAATGGATGTGAAGGGACATTGAAAAACATAGAAATTGATTGCAATTCATAATAAATACAAATAAATAAATAAACTACAAAATAATGTGATGAAACATAATAATTTTTATTACTTAATATTACATAAAAATATAAGCAAAAAATACCTGAAATTACAATGTTGTGTTGCCACAACTTAAAAACTTAAAAAGTAACATTTAATATTAATAACTTGAATTTAGTTACAATTTATAATTTTGTAATATCATATATGCAAACAATTATATATATATATATATAATAATATATATAAATAATTGTATGTAATACCTTATATATTATAAAGACATAATTGAAATTAAATTAATATTACCTAAAAAAAAAAGCCAGAAAATGAAAATAATATACAGGTAATATACAGAAATAAATTAATATACAGTTAATATTACCGAGAAAACATTAGCTAGAAATTCCATCAATTAAAATATTATTATATTACAATTAAAATATTATTGTATTATATATTTTAATATAATAATAACTTAAATGTAAAAAACTTTTATTTATTTAAAATTTATAATTTTGTAATATTGTACATGTATACAATTTAGTGTAATATCTTATAAACTGTATTATATATTATTAAAAATAAACACTTAAAAATGAAATAAAAATGTTAGGTAGAAAAAATAAAAAAAACATGAAATAAATCAAATTTAATATCAAATAATTTAATTAATATTACCTAAAAAATAGCAAGAAAAATAAAATACCTAAAATAAATTATATTTCTATATTTAACCTAAAAAACAAAAGAAATAAAAACATTAGCTAGATAAAATGAAAAATGCATCAAATAAACAAATAAAATATCATATAATTTAATGAATCTGACACAAAATCTAGAAATCATTAGCTAGAAATATATGAAATTATATTATTATTAATATAATATATATGTAACAACTTAATATAATAACATTTTAAAATGATAATTTAATATTAATAACTTCTAATTATTTACAATTTATATTTTTGTATTTTTTATATATTTAAACACAAAATGTAATGTAATATAAAATAAAAATGCAGTTTTATTCTTAATAAAAAAAAACCTGCATGTTGATGTTTCATGATTTTATTTTATTTATTTAATACATAATCTGTCTAATATGTCAATATCCAAAAAAATGCAAAATAATTAAAATTCACCCCTGTGTTTTATTAAAGAAGCAGCATAAACAGTTTTCAATTTGGAGAAAACTGTTTTGAGTATAATATTTGTATTGTTTTTATATACAGAAATGAATATGACCAACATCTACACAAACTGTATATTCCATATAAAATACACATATACACTCTTAAAAGTAAAGGTGCTTTAAAAAGTTTCTCACAGCGATGCCATAGAAGAACCATTTTTGGTTCCACAAAGAACCATTTAGCCAAAGGTTCTTTAAAAAAAACATCTCTTTCTTATCTTTTTATAATCTATAATCTTTCGCCACAAAGAGCTCTTTGTGAAACAAAAAGGTTCTTCAGATGTTAAAGGTTCTTTACGGAACCATTTAAACAAAAAGGGTTCTTCTATGGCATCGTGAAGCACCTTTGTTTTTAAGAGTGTATATAATGAGGACTGTAAAATGCCCTGCATTACAGGAAAGAGGTTGTTAATTAGACGACCGTCGATGACTCTGGCCGTTCCTCTTGATGAGAGGAAGGCAATGAAAGCCATAAGAAATGACACCAGGGCTAGTATTCACATGTAATTGCTCACCCAGGGAGGAAGCAAAGAGACTAGTGGTCTAGTGCTCACCCGAGGTGTCAGGTTCTGTCAGGATGATGAAACTCCACACAGCCCACAGACTTGCTTTGAGACTGCCGGGTGCCAGGGGGGACGTCAATTTTCGACTTTATAAATCTAAAATTGATGAAATATGAGGACACTCTTCACCGGCTATGGCTTAGTTTTATATTTTAGAGGTCCTTTACTGCAGCCGCTCGGGATTCGGCCCCTGATTCATGTTACACCAAAGCCAAGAGCCTTTGAAATCTGAGAGTTTGTTCCAAATACCACAACAACACTGTGTATAGCAGATCTCATTGCAGACTCTTATCATGTGGAGGAACTCGAGGTAATCTGCGGATTTGCGCATGTTTCTTCAACTATCTATCTATCTATCTATCTATCTATCTATCTATATATATATATATATATATATATATATATATAGAGAGAGAGAGAGAGAGAGAGAGAGAGAGAGAGAGAGAGAGATAGTTGATAGAGATAGAGATACACCGAGGGTATACACCGTTCTACAGTATTTTGAAAGTGATTGCAGTACCAGTTTTGGCCACAATCCTACATACGGTTCCTTTAAATCCAATTGAGAATCTGTGGAGGGAGCTAAAGATCAGGGTGATGGCAAGGACCCTTCAACCTGAAAGAGTTGGAGCTCATGGCTAAAGATGAATGGGCAAAAATAGCAGTTGAGACATGCAAAAAGCTGGTCAGCAATTATAGGAAGCGTTTGATTGCAGTAATAACCAATAAATGCTTTTCTATTGATTACTGAGAAGGGTATGAATAATTTTGGACATTTGGACAATTGTGTCCTTTCCGGTCAAAAAAAAAAAAAAAAACTTGCTGGTTGAATAAAAGTAACTTTAACCCTCTGGGGTCTGAGGGTGTTTTGGGGTCCTGCAGTTTTGACATGCCCTGACATTTGTGCTTTTTTCAGTATCTTAAAAACATATGGTCTAAATCTGATTATATTGTAATCAGCACATATTGGGCTACAATAATATGTAAGCAACATGAATGTACACATTTGTGTTTTTGAGAAAACAACATTTATGCGTGCTTAGTGAAAAACTAAATTTTTGAATTTGAAAAACTAAATTTCAGAATTTGCCAGGGGTATGAATAATTTCGGGCTTGATTGTATATATCATATATCATCTAGCAAATGTCCAAAAGTGAAAATACATTAAAAATGAAATTCTAGTCACAAATTATATTTCCATTGATTTCCTTTATTTTCTTCACACATCACATCTCATATTTCATCTCAAGCTTGCTGTTCTCTGACACTGAGGTCTCCATGGTAACCAAGTTGACTAAAATATAATAACAAAAAAATTATTAGGTGCAAAATTTTTGGCCGTAATAGAAATGGAAATAATGCCAGGGAGACTCGTAATTCAAGGGAAATTGATATAAATCATTTTTACTCAATGAATACTGAACAGGGATTATTACACCTACTATTTTTTCTCTCCACTGATTATCATAATTTTAAACTGGAATAATTAATATTATATATATGGATTTTTTTTTTTTTTGTGACACTGAAGACTGCAGTAATGATGCAGAAAATTCAGTTTTGGTCACAGGAATAAATTAATTTTTTAAATATATTAAAACAGACAACAGTTATTTTAAATTGCACTAATAATTTGCAAAATTACTTTTGAAACTGTATTATTTAATTGAATAAATGAAGACTTGGTGAGCATAAAATGTTTCTTCCAAAAACAAAACCAAAATCTTATTAATTCATAAAAAGCAGCTAAAAAGGAAGGCTTGGAAAACATGCTTTAATATGACCTTCATATAACAAAAAGAAAAGAAAAGAAGTGTTAGGGATCTCTTAGTTTTAATAAATTCAACCCCTGGGACATTTAAGTGCCCGTAGTTGAAGAAAACCCCGTGGAGCATGTGTGGTCAGTGCTGAAATGGATTTGAAAGTACAGGAATATATTTCCCTGCCCTCAAACAAGAGTTTGATTATGCACTGGGGTATATTCCATTTGCAAAAGGCCAGGACACACAAATCATCTTGAGCAGTTGTAGATTTCTCTTGGGAGGCTAAAAATTAAAGGACTGACAGGAGTACAGTCTTGCAAAGACTAGAAATAACCACCAATGGTCCGGGTTTACTGTCAAAAACACTAGAGTTTGCTTTGGATGATTATAAAATGTCTCCACAATTAGGCACATTACATGTGATGGGAACTGGAGATGAATCTTCGGAAAGAAAATGTATGATTTTTTTATTTTTATTTTCCCTGACTGGTAATGTCAGATCTGTGGAAGATCATTTTCAGCCATATAAGGGAAAAAAAGAGCCTGATTTGACATACTAAGTCATAATTTTGAGATAAGTCGAGATATGACAAATTGAAATGTTGACATACTAAGTCATAATTATAAAATACAACGTCAAAATTATGGCACAAGGCGAAATTATGGCATGCTAAGTCAATTATGAGATAAGTTGAGAAACGACAAATTAAAATTGTGACACTAATTCATAATTACAAGTCGAGATATGACAAATCAAAATTATGACATACCAATTTATAATTATGAGATAAATTGAGATATGACAAATCGAAATTATGACAATACTAAGTCATAATTATAAAATACAAAGTTAAAATTATGGCATGCGAAGTCAATTTTGAGAAAAGTTAAAATATGACAAAATATGACACTAATTCATAATTATAAGTTAAGTCGAGATATGACAAATTGAAATTATGACATGCTAAGTCATAATTATGAGATACATCGAGAAATGACAAATCGAAATTGACATACTAAATCATAATTATATGCTGTGATATGACAAATTAAAATTATGAGATACTAATTTAGAAATATGAGATAAATTGAGATATGACCAAATCAAAATTATGACATACTAATTCATAATTATGAGATAAGTCGATATATGACAATTAAAAATTGACATACTAATTGATAATTATAAAATTATCAAAATTATGGCATTGGTCAAAATTCTATGCTAAATCATAATAATGAGACAAATCGAAATAAGAAAAATCAAAATTATAACATACTTATTCATAATTATGAGATAATTCAAGATATGACTGTTTGAAATCTACATATTAATTCATAGTTATGAGATAAATTAGGATATGACAAATCAAAAAGATGACATACTAAGTCATAATTATAAAATACAAAGTCAAAATTATGACATACTAACTCATAAATATAAGTCAAAATATAAAAAAATGAAATTATGACAAATTCATAAATATGAGATAAATCGAGATATGACAATATCAAAATTATGACATACAAAGCCATAATTATGAGATACATTGTGATATGACAAATCAAAATGATGACATACTAATTCATAAATATGAGATAATTTGTGATATGACAAAATCAAAATGATGACATACTAATTCATAAATATGAGATAATTTGTGGTATGACAAAATCAAAATGATTACATACTAATTATTAAATATGAGATAAATCGAAATATGACTAAATCAAAATTCTGACATACTAAATAATAATTATATGCTGTGATATGACAAATCAAAAATATGAGATACTAATTTAGAAATATGAGATAAATTGAGATATGAAAAAAATCAAAATTATGACATACTAATTCATAATTATGAGATAAGTCGAGATACAATAAATTGAATATGAAATACTAATTCATAATTATGAGATACTTTGTGATGACAAATCGAAATTATGACATACTTATTCATAATGTGAGATAATTTGAGATATGACAAATTAAAATTATGACATACTAATTCATAATTATGAGATAAGTCAATATATGACAATTCGAACTAACATACTAACTCATAAATATAAGTCAAAATATTTAAAAAATGAAATGATGACAAATTCATAAATATGAGATAAATCGAGATATGACAATATCAAAATTATGACATACAATGTCATAATTATGAGATAAATTGAGATATGACAAAATCAAAATTATGAGACACTAAATCATAATTTTATGCTGTGATATATTGAAATTATAAGATACTAATTCAGAAATATGAGATAAATTTAGACATTACAAAATCAAAATGATGACATAATTCATATAAGTCAAGATATGACTCGAAAATGACAGTTATTCATAATTATGAGATACTTTGTGATATGACAAATCAAAATTATGACATACTAATTCATAAATATGAGATAATTTGAGATATGACAAAATCAAAATTATTACATACTAAGTCATAGTTATGAGATATGTTGCGATATGACAAATCGAAGGTATAAAATACTAATTCATAAATTTTTAATAAATTTACACTCCATACACCATAATAATGACAAAGCAAAAACCAGATTTGCAAATTTTACAAATTTATTAAAAATAAAACACTGAAATAAGTACATTGCATAAGTATTCATACCCTTAACTCAGTACACAGTTGAAGCACCTTTACAGCCTCAAGTCTTTTTGGGTATGATGTGACAAGCTTTGCACATCTGCATTTGGCAATTATCTGCCATTCTTTGCCTCACCTTTTCACCTCTCAAGCTCTGTCAGCTTGGATGGGGGCTGGCAGACATTTTCTAGAGTCCTAGTTGTTCCAATTGTCTTCCTTTGAACCTTCAATGCAGCAGATTTTCTCCTGAACTCTTCCCTAGATCATTGCCTTAACGCGAGTCTGTCACTGAGCTCTACAGGCAGTTATCTTGACCTCAGGACTTGGTTTTTGCTCTGATATGCATTTCAGCTGTTAGACCTTTTCTGAGATGTGTTTGCCTTTCTAAATCATACTCATTCAAATTAATTTGCCACAGTTTAACTCCATTGCGAGTGTCCCAGAAAAGGGTATGAATACTTATGCAACGGGATCTTTTCAGTTTTTTATTTCTAATAAATTTGCAAAGTTGTAACAAACCTGTTTTGTACTTTGTCATTATGGTGTATGAGATATAGATTGATGTTGGGAAAAAAAAAGTAATTTAAAGCAGTTCAACATAATGCTGCAACAAAACAAAATGTGAAAAAAATGAAGGGGTATGAATACTTTTGCAAGGCACTGTAAGAAAAAATGATAAAAAGAACTACAAAACAGGTAAACATATTTTGTGAGGTTTCTTGTCCATACAATTAAAAAATCCCAAAAATCAACTTTGGACCCCGTTCATTTTGATTGTATGGACTGAAAACACAGCAAAATATCTGTTCAATTCTTTCGTGAGTCAAGTTACTGCCGTGTTGGAGTGCACATAAAACTGTCATCTTTTATATTCAATAAATGATTGTTAGATAACAGTGTAATTCCAGGATCACAGGTGGAATCAAAGCGTCCATTAGCTGCCTGTCAGATGGATGACAGGGAACGCCGTGTTCAATAAAAAAGATAAACACGCAAGAGAGCCGTGACCCTGGTCCAGGCGAAGAGACATGAAGTCAGGCATCAAAATGATTTTCATAGCAGATTAAGCTGGCAGCCGGGCCATTTCAGGGGCGGCGCAGCAAACATTCCGGATTAGGATCAGCGCTTATGCACCCGTTAAGATGATTGCGTTTCGGGGAAAGACGCTTTCCGCGCGTTTATTGAACACGAGGATTTATCTGATCCTCTCGGTCAACTCGGATCATTTAATGCTGCAGGGCTTCTCATCAAATGAGTTCCAATGCAATACAAATCAAATCAACTATAATGCAGACATCTAACAGCGGATTCATATTTATCATATAAACAGCTCATCCATCTTAATGTTTAATAATCTTTTTCATTTAAATGAAATGGTTTGATTACAATTGATTGAATTACAAAAACTTTGCACATTTCAATACAAGATTTGGAAGGCCTTGATAAATCTGGCTTTATTTATGAAAGAGTGTGAGCTGGGATGGCAAACACATTGGGTTTGGGGTTGGTTGGCACATGGAGTGTAATATAAGATAGATTTATAGCACATTTTATCATGTAACTCAACAGCCTATATAAAGTGCTTTAAAAGCAAGTGCAGCAGCCAAAAAAAGTGACTGAAGTGATTGAAAAAAAAAAGTGTTTGTTGATTTTGTCTTTCAACCAAACCCTTTTAATATTGTGCCAATCAACCTCAAAACCTGTGCCAACCATCCCTGCACCGGGGCAGGTTGGCACAGTTGCACAAAACTTAGTGCTAATAAACTTATTAAACTTATAAAGCAATTCTGCATTTGTACAATTTGATTGATACGAAAATGTGATTTTTGGGAAAAAATACCAAGCATGAAGGTTAACTTAGAGTTTGAAACCTAAACCTCAGTAGGCCTTCAGCAGAATGTACAAAAACATATTAATGATATTAATCAAACGTTAATGAGATTAATTAAATGTTAATTAGTTATTAATTGCCGCAATAGTGTAACTTTAGTTATTAGTAACAGAATTTGGGATATTTTTGTGGCATTAAATATGTGCTTTATTAGCTAAGATTTTATGATTTCTTTTGCACTTTGTTGACTTGTGAATATTAATTACCTTAAAGTGTGATTGTTGGGTCCTCCTAGGCAATTGATTTACATTACCTAATTAATATTCATGAGTTATAGACATTCATGCTACAACAACAACAACAACAACAACAACTAATCATGATTGTTCACCTGTAAACCTAACTCTAAAACAAACAAAAATATGTTAATGAGATAGTATGAATTCATATGAAATTTCCACCAAGATGTCAAATAGTTTCAGAATTTTTAATGAATAACAGAATTACAGAATATTTAAAGTCATTTTTTTTACTCAATAATTTTTCAATAATTCTTTAGCACTTTGTTCACTCATAAATATTAATTACCCAAAAGTGTGGTCCCTAGGTCCTCCCAGGCAATTTATTTACATGACCTAATTAATATTCATGAGTTATAGCCCTTCATGCTGTCTTGATATTAAGATACAATATTTTTATATTTACTCAGAAACTATTATAAAGTTAATTTATCTTTAGCCTTATTTGGCAGGATTTAACAAGTCATAAAACTGAAATATTAACAATTTGACATCAAAATATGTTTGGAGTGTATAAAATCAAACATAGTATAAATTTGTAGGCTTTGATTCAAATGAAAACATACAAAAAAAAAAAAAAGGAAAAACAACAACAACTAAGCATGATTGTTCACCCCTAAACCTGACTCCAAAACAAACAAAAATATGTCAATGAGATACCAAGATTTCAAATAGTTGCGAATAGTTTCATAATTTTTAATGAATAACAAAATTTAGGATATTTTTGTGGCATTTAATATACCTGTTTTTTTACCCAAAAATTTGTGACTTCTTTTGCACTTAGTTGACTCATGAATATTATTTACCTAAAGTGTGATTGTAAGGTCCTCCCAAACAATTAATTTACATGACCTAATTAATATTCATGAGTTGCAGACATCCATGCTGTCTTGGTATTGAGATACAATATCAAGACAGTTTTATATTTACTCAGAAACTATTATGATATTAATTTATCTGGAGATAAAGTATGAAGGATCTTTTCTGGCATAGTTAGCAGGATCTAAAAAGTCGTAAAATTGAAAAATTAACAGTTTGACATCAAAATGCGATTTAGTGTGAATAAAGTCAAATATAGTATGAATTTGTAGGCTTTGATTCATATGAAAACATATTTTTTATGGAACAAAAACAACAACCAATAAGCATGATTGATTTACCCCTAAACCTTACTCCAAAACAAACAAAAATATGTTAATGAGATGGTATGAATTCATATGAATTTGCCACCAAGATTCCAAATAGTTACGAATGGCCATGAGAGTGTGCTGGTTTTCATAATTTTTAATGAATAACAGAATGTAGGATATTTTTTGGTATTAAATATGCCAGCTTTTTTAACCCAAGAATTTATGAATTTTTTTGCACTTAGTTGACTCATGAATATTAATTACCAAAAAGTGTGGTTGCTAGGTCCTCCCAGGCAATTCATTTACATTACCTAATTAATATTCATGAGTTATAGACATTCATGTTGTCTTGGTAGTTGGCAGGATCCAACAAGTTATAAAACTGAAATAGGAACAGTATGACATCAAAATACGATTTAGAATGAATAAAATCAAATATAGTATGAAATTGTAGGCTTCGATTCATATGAAAACATATTTTTATGGAACAACAACAACAACCAATAAGCACAATTGATTTACCCCTAAACCTAACAAAAACAAACTAAAATATGTTAATGAGATGGTATGAATTCATATCAATTTGCCACCACGATTTCAAATAGTTGCAGATGGCCATGAGAGTGTATTGGATTTCATAATTTTTAATGATTGACCGAATTTAGGTTATTTTTGTGGTATTAAATATGAATGCTTTTTTAACCCAAGAATTTAAGATTTTATTTGCACCTAGTTGTCTCATGAATATTAATTACCCAAAAGTGCAATCACTGGGTCCTTCTAGAAGATCTAGTTGCATTGCCTAATTAATATTCATGAGACGCCGACATTCACACTTAGTACTGGGATACAATATCAAGCTTATTTTAGCTCAGATATTTTTAAAGGTTAATTTATCCAGATAAAGTAAACATTATATATTATATATATACATATGACATTACAACTTTACAAAAATGTATTTTCGTGTTCAGAATTTATGTATTGTTATCTAGTACAAATATCTAAACATTCTTGAATTAACAATCAAAATGCCCTTTCTGTAAAAAAAGGATTGATTTTGTTACTTTTAGCTTAAAACAAGAAAAAAATGTCTGTCATTGGGGTATAAATAATCTTAATTAAAAAGGGAAAACAAGATTATTTTTCTTGTCTCTCTGGCACATAATTGTTTCTTATTCTGCTTCTCAAGTAAACGTATCTTGATTTAAGAATATTTAGATATTTTTAATGAAAAACAAGTGTAGTGTAGACATATTATGCATTAAAATATAGCAAAGAAAAATAAATGCATAAATGTACATATATTTTTCTTTTTGTTGAGATATCTGAAATATCAACAGTCTAACATTGAAATATAATTAGAAGTGATTCAAAATATTTGAATTATTGTGATTTATTTAACAGAAAAATAAATTTCACATTTAATAGGTCTCTGGATAGATGCACAGATCAGAGCAAGGACACTTTCACCCATTTGAATTAACATCAGGTGAAAAAAAAAACATTAAATTATGGTGTATATTTGAAAAGTGCTCATAATGTGAGCCAAGAGATGCAAGACATATTTCAGACGACAGGCTGAAAGCGGCCCTGGGTTACGCAAATATAATCATTTACATAAATGAATTTGCTAAACGATTCTTAGAAGACGTCGATATGCACAAGCCACGGCAGCTCTAGCTGTAGCGTTGGGAGAAATATTGTACATTGTGAACAAATAGCTCCTTTTTCAAAACTGGGCTGGCCTTGTCCTTCCTGTGAATTTGAATAAGCTCTGATGCTGCTCCAGATTCCTCAGTGGAAAAGCGTGTTGCTGGTTCTTGAATGAGAATAAGGCCTGAATATCTGCATGGTCAGCCAAACTATTTTCGCTTCCCCCACCGGTTTGCACAACGGTAAATGCTATCTAGGTTAGTTGGGGGGAAAAAAAAGTAGCTCAGAACTTTATTATCCATGAGAGCCTATAAGGGAACGCCAAGGGAATGAAAAGCTGGAGAGAATCCAGGAGCAATGATTTTCTGGGGTACAAATAAGCGGGACTTTGTCTTTGTCTGCCGGCTCTTTATTTGATTATTGAAGAACCGCAACGTCTCACTCCCATTTGCACCTGAAAGGCAATTCTGGATAAAAAATGAAGAGAAATTATTCAACGAGCGAGCGATTTAGTAGATGAGAGTGTGGCTGGAGAGTGCATTAACTTAGCATTGAATGTTTCAAATGATTTTTCTGAAAATGGTTGATGTAGCGTAAGCAGTAAGAAGCTAATCCATCTCAGCAGGGATCTCACGTGTAGGTTGTTTTCTACAAGCCACAGACAACCAGGAAGGATAAGCCCAATCTTGCCTGCAATTTCCCCCAACAAGCTTTCCAAATCCATTTGTCAATGAATGAGGAAATCTTTGGATTTCCATCAGACCAATTTGTTTGAGCCTCCATGACCTCAGTGCGCAAGAACCGAACTGTACCTGCCAAGACAAAATCTACCCGGGGATTTCACATCCTAATCAAACACGGGTGTTTATATTTTAATCAAAGCTTTTACTTCTCAAACTGACTAAAAGAAAGGAGAAATTAAAGTTGCTGGTTGAGTTGCTTGAAGTGGAATACAGAGCTGGAGTTTTACATTATCTGAAGACAAAACTATTGGTGCTCACGCTGAGGCTGTCGGTATCATACTTTCTTAACAAAAATTAATGAAAAGCATACAATGTGATTTTATTTTTCCCGGCTAATGAAAAGAGCTTTTCTCAACCAGGTGCCACTATGCTAAGCTCTTATGCCTTTTGAAAAGAAGTACACTTTAACATACTTTAACAAAGAGCACTTAACACAGAAATAATATACTGAATGTAATGTTTTCCAGACAATTGCATGTTAACTGTAATCAAATAAAAATGTATTATTTAAATTTATATTAAATGCAATTTGCTGAACTTGTGTTTTTTAACATCCTTATAGGAATTCAGTATATCTTTACATGTAATTTCATAATTCCTTCTGTTGTGTTTGAAAATGTTAAAAATGTGCATATAATTAAAATAGGTGCACTTTTTTCATGGGATTTTATTTATTTATTTGTTTGTTTGAAAAAACAAAACCAACATAAAACATTTGATTTTGGACCTCATTTATGGTGTATGACAGAACAGAACAGAACAAGACAAGATGAGACAAAACAAGACAAAACATAAGACAAGACGACAAAAACTAAAAAAAGAACATAAGGCAGAGCAAAACAAGACAAAACAAACAAAAAAATCAAGACAAGACAAAAAACAAAACTAAACGAGATGTGGCGAGATGAAACAAAACAAGACAAGACAGGACAAGACAAAACACAAGACAAAAGAAGACTAAACAAAACAAGACAAAACTAAACAGAACAAGACAAGACAAACAAGACAAAAACAAAACAAGACAGAGCAAAATAAGACAAAACAAGCAAAAATTAATCAAGACCAGACAAAAAAAAAAAAAACTAAACAGGATGTGGTGAGATGAAACAAGACAGGACTAGGCACAACAAGTAAAACAAAACAAGACATAAGACAAAACAAAACAGAACAAGACAAGACAAAAAACAAGACATAATACGACAAGACAAAATAAAATAAAAAAAGACATAAGACAAAACAAAACAGAACAAGACAAGACAAAAAACAATACATAATAAGACAAGACGAAATGAAAAACAAAACAATACAAGGAAAAACAAAAAGCAAAATAAGACAAAACAAAACAAACACAATAATCAAGACAAGACCAAAAAAAAGACCAAAAAAACTAAACGAGATGTGGCGAGATGAAACAAAACAAGACAAGACAAGACAGGACAAAACAAAACAAAACAAAACACAAGACAAAACAAAACAAGAGACAAATGACAAAAAAAAAAATTAACAGAACAAGGAAAAAAAAAAACAAGACAGACCAAAATAAGACAAAACAAGCAAAAGATAATCAAGACAAGACAAAAAATAAAAAAATAAAAAAATAAACAGGATGTGGTGAGATGAAACAAGACAAGACAGGACTAGGCACAACACAAGAAAAGAAGACAATACAAAATAAGACATAAGACAAAACAGAACAAGACAAGACATAATAAGACAAGACAAAATGAAAAACAAGACAAGGCAAAACAAAAAGCAAAACAAGACGAAACAAGACAAGCTAAAAAAAACTAAACGAGATGTGTCAAGATGAAACAAAACAAGACAAAACAATACAAAAGAAGACAGAACAAGACAAAACTAAACTAAGCAGAACAAGACATGAAGAGACAAAAACAAAACAAGGCAGAGCAAAATAAGACAAAAAAATCAAGACAAGACAAAATAACAAAACTAAACAAGATGTGGCAAGATGAAACAAACCAAGACAAGACAGGACAAAACACAAGACAAAAGAAGACAAAACAAGACAGAACAAGACAAAATATAACTAAACAGAACAAGACAGAAAACAAAACAAGACCGCAAAATAAGACAAAACAAACAAAAATAATCAAGACAAGACAAAAAATAAAACTAAACAAGATGTGGCAAGATGAAACAAAACAAGACAAGACAGGACAAACCACAAGACAAAAGAAGACAAAACAAAACAAGACAGAGCAAGACAAAATAAAACTAAACAGAACAAGACAAGACAAAAAACAAAACAAGACAGCAAAATAAGACAAAACAAACAAAAAGTAATCAAGACAAGACAAAAAACAAAACTAGACGAGATGTGGCAAGATGAGACAAGACAGGGAAAGGCACAACAAGACAAAAGAAGACAAAAAAGACAGAACAAGACAAAATAAAACAGTACAAGACAGAACAAAATAAGACAAAATAAAAAACAAAACAAGACAAGACAAAACAAGTCAGAACAAGATGAGACAAAACAAAAACAAATTAAGACAAGACAAAAAAAGAAAACGAAACGAGAGAAGACGAGGCTAGGCGAGATGAAACAAAATAAGACAAAAAAGACAAAAGACAATACAAAACTAAACAAGACAAAACTAAACAAAACAAAACAGGATAAGACAAAACAAAACAAATCAAAACAGAACAAGACAAGACTAGACTAGACAAGACAACAAAAAAACAATACAAGACAGAACAAGACAAGAGAAAATAAAACTAAACAAAACAAAACAGAACAAAATAAGACAAAACAAGACAAAAAAAACAAACAAGAAAATACAAGTTGAGATGAAACAAAGTGACAAAAAAAGAGAAAAAACAGGACAAAATAAGACAAGGACAGACAAAACAAAGAACAAAGAACAAGGAACAAAACAAAAAGAGGTGAGGTGAGGCGAGGCAAAATTAAACAAAACAAGACAAGACAAAAATACAAAGGACAAAACAGAACAAGACAAGACAAAAAAGGCAGAACAAGACAAAATAAGCCAAAACAAGGACTAAACTGTTAGCTTCTTTATTGAAGGCTTACTGGAAAAGCAAACAAAGGAAAATGTGTGGTCCAGACATTTTAGGTTGGATATTTTGTTTAGTTCACTATTAGGCATTTGCTATGGTGTTCTGGTTGAATGTGTACTGGCCCCAGTCAAAGCCAAGTTTCTATAATAGTACAGACCCCAGATATGGCTTGTGTGTAGTTTGGCTGTTTTATCATCTGCCAGGCAAAACATCAATGGAAAAACACCTGGTTCGAACAAACCCCTAAGTGTGAGGAATAACAACAGTTATGCTTTCCCTAACAAACACCAATAAATACATGCAAGCCTTCCATGCATCAAAGTGAATTTGGTCTACTCTCCAAAGACCCTCCTGGCTGGTAAAAAATCTTTTGCTTTGCGTCATAAGAGAATTGCTTTAATTATTCAGCATGTTGCGCAGTGAATTCATGCTCAAGTACCCTTGAAATTCTGCTTGACGAAGGCTCTATTCACCTGCGCCGACGGATCAACACAAACTGATATTCCCAGTCGTTTCCCAGACTCAGGGTGACCCATACAGTCAAAATCAGTGCTCTGAAATATTAGACACCCATTTTTCCTCTGTATACCGAAGCTGTAATGATGAATGAAATCGTTTTTCCCCACCATTTCACTTCAGGGTGTATGTAATATGTTGCTATGGCAACCATACATTCCAATATTTCATACAAGCCCAGCAGCATTATAATGCTGCTAACACTGCAAGCACTAATGAAATTGCACATTATTTCCATATACAACAAGTCTCGGACCACATTTGGAATTCAAATTCAAAATAAACCAGACAGGATGAAAAGGAATCCTCAAACAATTTAAAACAACTATTAATAAATATTTATGACTTTATACCATTTTTGGTCACTAAGTAGTGGTCTCAGACTTTTGAACCCTGCTTAGTAATGAACTGAGAATTGTTTGCCATTAATGGCTTACACATCAAAGTGTTGAATGCATTAAAGCCACATTGGCTCATTTGCTATTCATTCCAGAAATCCCTCATTTAAAGACATCACAGGTAAAAACAGGGTTAAAATGACCATATTTCCCCAGTTGATTAATCACTGTATAATTAAGACAATTATTTTGTATTACAAGCTAAAGTTTAATATGCAAATATGGTTTTATCTAATTAAATATGCCCTAATTTGCATAATTTTCCAGAACACTGGACAAAAACAGGTTCAAAATTCTTGTTCCATTATGCTGACATATTAAAGGCTTTCACAGGGGGGATATTGGATTTCTCTTTTTATCATTCTATAAATGAGAAAATACTGTCAACAGCCTAGAAAAAACAAACATTTTACCATGTTTTTAAGAATAAAATGTTAATTAAATCAAGCTAATTATACAGTATATGAATGAACGCCTCAGTAAAAACCTACAGAATATAGATTGAAATCAAACCGGCTAAAAATCTACTTGATCTCATGGTGAAAATGTACCTGTGGGAACGTTATCGCAAAACGCGAAATACGAACCAATAAGTACATATCACTGCAGTTTCCAACAGAAATGAACACTTGAGGTAGTAAAACATCGAACACTTGTAATCGGTTTCGTACACAGTTATGATTACAGCTCTATACTGTATGTTTCGATTTTCTGTACATAAAAAGCTTGCTTGGCTGCTCTGCCAGCACGGAATTAGACTTAGAATGTGTAATCCTTGGGTACAAATCTTGTGAAAAACATGACTCACGATGAAAGAGATGAAAGATGAGAGCTCAAAAACAAGCTAAAACGGCATTCTTGCAATTGCGTTTTTATGTCCCATTCGCTTATGTTCATACTACCCGGTAGGTTTAAGTGTAGTGCAGATGGTACGTTATTTTAAAACGTCACTGAGCATTACTCTATAAGCAGAGTTATAGTGCCACTCAATGGACATTTCAAGTCAGAAATGTGGTGACACGTACAAAACCAATGTCACATAAAACAGACCATATGTATGTTCATCTCAAGTGTGCCGTAGGTGTCCTGAAAAGTGAAGCCAAAAGTTTTCGATCGCCCCCCGGTGGCTGGCTGCAGTATAGGTCATAAACCCCGCCCTCTCCGTGTAATCTAATGGGACATGAGCCAAAATGAATAATCGTATTACACTTCAAATAATTTTTTTCCAAAGATGATTTCCATCGTGTGAGGTAGTTCTTATAATGCTGATTCCTGTTCAGGTGTTCGTTTTTCGAATAAGTTCGCTTTTAAGTAGTTATTTGATGCTATAAAAACAGGGTGTGGTGTCATGATTGTGATCGTGCGATTGGGTCTGCGGGAGTTTGGGCGGGACTTTGACACCGCGGCTCCGCCTTACTGCACAGACTCTGGCTCCAAACGAACCTCTACTGCGCATGCTCTGGCTCCAAATGACGTAATTTCCCCCAAGATGGTAGCGGCCATATTGAGTTGTTTTGGCTTCACTTTTCTATATGGAATGAAGCGGAGACGCGTTGTCCATCTTTTTTACAGTCTATGGTTCATCTGTACTGGGAATAAAACCAAACACTCTTTTAGCGCCACGCAGTAGACATTTAGTTGGGTATGGTATGGTTAGGATAGGACAATTTTGGTCGAGATAAAACTATTTGAAAATCTGGAATCTGAGGATTTTACATTGATTATGTCATGAAACATACATGGTGGTTTTCGCATCTTGTGAAAAAGTTCCCACAGGTACGTTTTCATAATGAAACCACGTTGCTAAAAATCAATGAGAAAATAGCCTTTAACCCTATAAATCCCACTGTATCACATTTTCTATGCAAATTTCTAAGGACTCTAAATGATCTATTTCATGACGTCTGTTGCCTGTTTAATAGTTTAGACTTTTTTAAAATGACTTAGCTCATGGCTCAAGTCTTTAAAGGAGAAGTTTGCTTCCAGAACAACAATTTAAAGATAATGTACTCACCCCCTTGTCATCCAAGATGTTCATGTCTTTCTTTCTTCAGTCGTAAAGAAATTATGTTTTTTGAGGAAAACATTTCAGGATTTCTCTCCATATAGTAAACTTCAATGGTGCCCCCGAGTTTGAACTTCCAAAATGCAGCTTCAAGGGTCTCTAAATAATCCCAGCCGAGGAAAAGGCATTCTATCTATCGAAACGATCAGTTATTTTCTAAAAAATGCCATAGAATAAATTTTGTGTTGAAATGGTTCCGTAAAGAATCTTAAACATCTGAAGAACCTTTCTGTTTTACAAAAGGTTCTTTGTGGCTAAAGAAGGTACTTCAGATTATAAAAAGGTAAGAAAGAGATGGTTCTTTAAAGAACCTTTGACTGAATGGTTCTTTATGGAACCAAAAATGGTTCTTCTATGGCATCGCTTGAGGAACCTTTTAAAGCACCTTTATTTTTCTACATACACTTTATAGAGTGTATGTAGAAAAATCCTAAAATGTTTTCCTCAAAAAACATAATTTCTTTACCACTGAAGAAACTGTCTTGGAAGGCAAGGGGGTGAGTACATTATCTGTACATTTTTGTTCTGGAAGAGAACTTCTCCTTTAATGCATTTTACCAAAGTAAACATAAGAATAACTTTTATAGTGTTAGTAATATTTCAAGGTCTACTTGATTATCCAAACGTAATTTTTTAGAAAAATCATGTTAAATGCGCAAAACAACCTGCAACCTGATCTCATGATGAAAACGTACCTGTGGGAACTTTTACCAAGAGACAAAATATGCACCGCCACGTATGTTTTGTGACTTATGCGATGTGAAATGTCCACTGAGTGGCACTAAAAGAGTCTTAGATTTAGTTTTTCCTGGAACAGATGAACATACATATGGTACGTTTTATGTGATGTTGGTTTTATGCTTCACCACAGTTCTCACTTGAAATGTCTGTTGAGTGGCGTTATAACTGTAAAGCTCCGTGATGTTTTAAAATAACGTACCATTTGCACTAAACCTAAACCTACCCGATAGTATGAACAAAAGCGAACGTGACATAAAAACGCTTTTGCAAACATGCCGTTTTAGCTTGTTTTTTGATCTCTCATCTTTCAGCTCTTTCATCGTGAGTCATGTTTTCCACGGGATTCGTACCAAAGTCCAATTCTTTGTTTAATGTAATGTTTAATGCATTTTCTGATTTACTTTCTTTCTCTTTGCTTTTTTATATCAATATGGTATACATTCAGTGTTAAGTTTAAAACAAGTTAGATACAAAAAAAAAGTAATCTAAAAAGTAGTCACAATACATTTCCTCAAAAAGTAACCTAGATTATGTTACTAACTACATTTTTCATTATATAATGTGAAATTAGTAATGGATTACAATTTGTAAGTTATCTACCCATCTGTGTTTTAAATGTTGTTTTTCTAGTTTGAAGGACAACATGATATTGAAGCATAAATCACCAAAATCTCAAAATGAAAGCACTGTACATTGAGAAAAAAATGGAAACAGTTAAACTTCACAAAGAAATGTAAAGTAACATACTTGATAAAGCAAATCAAAGAGTTTCTTTCTTGTAAAATGTACTCCAATGAGCATTTTATATACAATTCAAAAAATCATTTTTTACACTCTGGTTTCTTGCTTCAACACATCATCTGTATTAGCATGCGAACAGCTAATCGGTTTGTTGAGGATGCCCATAATGCATCCGCCGCTTTCAAATGAGAAAAACTTTAATGAGTAAACGTAATGACTCACTGATGTGAGGAATCTGCCATTAAACACCTACACGCTGCTTACTGTAGTGCGACGGGTTTTATTTTCTCTTATTTACGCTCTCGATCTGGTAATTGAGAGACACAAAGTGCACCAGGGGTCAAGGATGTGTTTTTTTTCCCTTCCCACCTCTCCGGTGTGGTGAGGAGAGACAAACATCCGGTGTTGTATTGAAGAGGTAATCACCTTTATCCGTTCTGCCACATAACCCTCTTCAGGTTATTGATAAACAGCCAGTACTCATTACCTCTCAGCAGAGGTTCCTCTCCGTCCGCTCTGCCTGATGAAACAAGGGACACCTTAAACACAGAGACCTACTTTTCTGAATTCGGGCTCGGGTGTCGCTTTAACTTAATCTGGGCTGTCAGAAAGGGAGCTCTTGTTTGGCTAAAGACAGAGAGGGATCTATCCGAGAGCCGCGAAGCAGCTTTGCTCGGCGAGGGTAAGAGCAAACGTGGATTGGTGCTGGACGGCCCTGATGAAAACCAGATAAAGCCTGCTGGAAGAGCCTCCCCCACTGACAGATGGACAGAACAATCACTCAGCTCAGCTCTCCTGCAGCACCAGCGCTTTTTCATCAGTCTGCAGGAATAAAGTGCTTTCATTGCCGTGTTGTGATATTAATTTCTCGCACAAAGCCTGATTCTCATATTTCTATATGAGCTTGCTTTATATTCAATTATTCCAGGAATGAAAATCTTGATCTCCATCAATTCTGTCTATATAAATATCTAAATATAAACCGTCTTCATGAAATTATCATCTGAAAGCTGAATACATAAACTGTGCATTAATGTATGGTTAGGATAGGGCAATTTTGGTCGAGATAAAGCTATTTGAAAATCTGTAATCTGAGGATGCAAAAAAAAGAAAAAAAAAGAAAAAGAAAATCGCATTTAAAGTTGTCCAAATGAAGTTCTTAGCAAAGCATATTACTAATCAAAAATTAAGTTTTGATTTATTTATGGTAGGAAATTTACTAAATATCTTCATTGAACATGATCTTTACTTAATTACTTATCCTAATTAATTTTGGCATAAAAGAAAAATCGATCATTTATTTTTGGCTATTGCTACAGAGCTATTTATTAATTATTATTATTATTTAATAACCAGGATTATATCACTTTATTTATACAGAAGTATAAATAAAAATATAAATAGCCCGCATTAAATTGACCTAAAAAAGTATCAAACAATAGACTAATGAATGAATGAATAAATGAAAAAAAAAAATGTCTTGAATAAAAACAAATAAAAATGGATAATTCATATTCAATTATTATAATAATTAAAAAGTTCTTGGATTGACATTGGCTATACAATACAAATCACAAGTATATAAATATGAATTAATGATACCAAATAAAAATTATTAAATAAACAGCCTTAATGAAAATATCCTAGGCATAAAACATTTTCTATATAAGTACTGATAATCTTTAAAAAAATAAATAAATAAACTGTTAAACCAAAAAAGCCCTGATCTTAAGAATGAAAAACATCTTAAACAGTTCTGTCTGCATAAATATCCCATAAATGAATGTAAATAACATATAAATATCACTTATTTAATTATTCTAAAATCTTAGTTAAGTAATTAATTATCTATAAAAGCATTAAAATCCCAATAATTTTTATGTATACATTTGAAATGCAAATATTAATAATAATAATAATAATAATAATAATAATAATAAAATTAAATACCCTATGAATGAAAAATCTTAATCAAGTGTAATAATTCTAAATATAAATAAATAACCCTCTACTAATACTAGAATGAAAACATTAAAATCAATTCTGTCTGCATAAATATCCTATTAATATATAAATATAAATAAATGTAAATAAAATATAAATAGTCCACTTAATTAATCTAAATTATTCTTAATTATTAATTGTCTATACAAGTTTCAGCATTGCCAAGTCTGTGATTTTCCTCAAACTTTAACACTATTGCCGTGGGTTGTTTTTCAAGTCTGTGAGTTGAAGCATCCCCTATTAATGTGATATTTTGCCCCTGGAATGCAAATTTTACCAGCGGAACCCAACAAAAACAGACAAAAAAAAAGTTTTGGGATATTTTTGAGTAGCAATTGGGTGGGTTTTGCTATAAAAACCTGCTAACCCAGGGCAGAACCCCAATTATCCAAATGTATGTTCAAGTTCAAGTTCAGTTTATTTGTATAGCACATTTACAACAGCCGTTCAGGCTGACCAAAGTGCTTCACAGAAAACATAATCATAAAACAAAACCACCAAGCAGATTCACACACCCCATTTAAAACAACTATATATCAGAATTAAAACACTAAAGAGAAAAAATGGGTTTTGAGCAGGGACTTAAAAGAAGACAGAGAAGGTGCCATTCTGATCTCTAAAGGCAAAGAGTTCCAAAGTTGAGGCCCTGCTACCGCAAATGCACGTGCCCCTCTACGCTTGAGCCTCGTATGAGGCACTACTAATAGAGCCTGGTCACAAGATCTTAGTAATCTAGAAGGAGAATACAGATGAAGAAGTTCAGAGAGATAGACTGGAGCTAGGTTATGTAGCGATTTATACACAAACAGAAGGATTTTAAAGTGAATTCTCTGAGAGACTGGCAGCCAATGAAGATCTTTCAGAATCGGTGTGATGTGTTCATGTTTATGGCATTTACGAAGAAGTCTTGCTGCGGCATTTTGAACAAGTTGTAGGCGTGCAATTTGAGACTTAGATATGCCGCAATATAGAGAATTGCAGTAATCTAGACGAGACGTGACGAATGCATGGACAGCCATTTCCAAAGTTTTGGGGGTGAGAAAATGTTTGACCTTAGCCAGTAATCGAAGCTGATAGAAACTGGATCCAATAACAGAGGCAATATGTTTATCAAATTTTGTATGTATTTACAGTCAAGACCGAAATTATTCATACCCCTGGCAAATTCTGACTTAAAGTTACTTTTATTCAACCAGCAAGTTTTTTTTTTTTAAACGGAAATTATACAGGCTTTTCCCAAAAGATAATAAGACGTACAAGAGGCATCATTGTGGAAAAAAATATTTCTCAGCTTTTATTTTCATTTGAACAAAAAGTGGCATGTTCAAAATTATTCATACCCTTTGCAAATGGTCACAGTCTATGGGAAAATCCAAAGTTCTATACCATTCCAAATAGTCCAAGCTGTTCTAAAGCATCCTAATTACCCTGATTCACTGAGAACAGCTGTTTTAATCAACTCAACAGGTGAAAAACAGAAGCTCTCTGCTGTTGGTTTGTGGATAGTTATGGCTAAGACTGATTCTGATGAATCTCAGTTCTGCTGGTTGCAACATCTCAAGGCAGACAGTCCAATGGACACAGTAGTAAATTACAGTAAACAGCATCATGAAAAAATGAGCAATACATCAAAATTCTCAACAACAACATCAGGCAGTCTGCAGAGAAACTTGGCCTTGGGCACCAGTGGACATTTCAGCACGACAACGACCCAAAACACACAGCAAAAGTGGTAAAGAAATGGTTAGCAGACAAAAACATTAACGTTTTGCAGTGGCCCAGCCAGAGTCCTGACTTAAATCCAATTGAGAATCTGTGGAGGGAGCTAAAGATCAGGGTGATGGCAAGGAGGCAACCTGAAAGAGTTGGAGCTCATCGCTAAAGATGAATGGGCAAAAATACCAGTGGAGACATGCAAAAAGCTGGTCAGCAATTATAGGAAGCATTTGATTGCTGTAATAGCCAATAAAGGCTTTCTATTGATTATTGAGAAGGGTATGAATAATTTTGGACATGCCACTTTTTGTTCAAATGTAAATAAAAGATGAGTAACTCTACGGAAAATAGCTGTGTGAACATTTCTGCTAAATATCTCCTTTAGCTATCCATGGAAGAAAGTCAGTCGCATATGTTTGTAATAGGGATGCACCGATCCGTGATTTCACGTTGAGCCGTACATACTACACACAGCCGTTGTTTACCGACGAGCTGCACAAATCAATGTTCATTATCAGTGTGAAAGTGCGCAGTCAGTGAACAACGGCTGTGTGTAGTATATACGGCTCAACGTGAAATCACGTACCTGATGGCATTTACCGCTGATTACAGAACCGGCTTTACTGACAAAACGCGCAAGTGATCGGCCGATACGGATCGGTGCATCCCTAGTTTGTAATGCCATGAGGATGAATAACTGCTAAAAACTTTTATTTTTGTGCCAAATGTCCCTGTGATGATGAGTCATACAGTTAAGCAGCTCTTAATGTGGCGGTTATGTGTTTTGGCTCAGTTTTTCAGCACTCAGCGCTGTAAGTGGGGAAATGACAAAACAACACAAGCCATCTCACCTTTTACCACCTCAGATGTAATGTGACAAACGGTGCCACATCCATCTCATTTTCCCTGCCAGTGATTTCCGGTGTCTTTAAGCCCTGGAGTCTGTTTGATAAGAATTTGATTACTGTTTCTTCTTGCAGAAATTGAACACCGATGGCTACCGGCACCGAAAATTCCTTATCTGGGATTCTGGCTGTGGTCGTGCGCCCATTTCAATTCCCCCAAGGAATGGATCCTGGGAACGGTAGTTACAAAACAATCCAAAATAGATAACATTAATTTGTACAAGCATGTTCAGGGGAGAAAAGGAATGATACCCTTGAAATTAGATATTTGCCCCCAAAATGTAATGATGTTCGGTGTGCAAATTACATTTTATCTCATTTTCATTTCCACTTTCAGTCTAGGGAAATGAGAAAAGACCATGACTAATAAATTCAACATGTTTATTTCTTTCTATAGTGACCAAACAACAAATATAACTCATTATAAGGTGAAATGTGTGATTTCTGTGGCACTAACGTCCAACTGTCAATAATATATCACAATACAAATTAAACAACATCAACAATACAACATTAAAAAGAGTATAAAATCACTCGTTGTTTTTTTTAAAGAAACATTGTCCAATAGCGACACCAGCAGGTAAAGTTACAGCGGGACTCTAATGCGATATGATTGGATATGACTGGTTAAGTTCGGCTGTGATTGGTTCATGCGATAAATCCCGCCTCTTGTGTTGGTACGCGTTTGAATGAACAATACAACGACGTTAATGGAAGACTAATTTTAAAAAGTAAGTAAACAACTCACACACTTAGATATAACCACTTTGTTACATTAAAATAAGACTTAAAATGGCATGAAAACATGATTTGTGGGAGTTTTTAGTGAGTAATCATCTTGGTGAAATTTAAAGTAAATCTATACATCTGTGACTGGAAAAAAATTGTCAAATAATAAATAGATAAAAACACTGACAAAAATATTGACAACTTCCAGAATACTGCTCCTATCTTGTACTTTTTGGAAATGTAAAGAAGTTTGTGAAGTTGATTTTGCATTTGAGGGCTCTGTCATCCATAACAGTTGAAAATAGGATAGCTGGAGTATCAGGACAGCTTGTCTCTATTAGTGAGAGAGGGAAACACAGTAAGATGGTGCCTTCTGGGGAGAGGGGATGTGGAGCTCAGTGGTAATAGGTTTGGACACAGTTGTGTGCACAGTACCAAACTCCACGGGCCGTGCTTATCGCGGCTGAGGAGATTTGGTTTTGTAGGACACATACGTCCGCGGTTCAGGGGAAGGTTTTTGTAAAGTTTGCTTGTCACACAATGTGAAAGATTACAAGAGTCGAAACATTGGACTACACACAACTTTCTTGTCTGATCTCTTATAAGTTCAATTTCAGGCTGAGCACTCAAACTGAGCAACTCTCATAACGTTTATGTGAGAAATGACAACTTTAAGAATAGTACAAGTGGGTACTAAACACTTTTTCAGTAAATTACTACACATTATTAAGTTACATGATTACACATAATTATTATTTATGAGCCAAACTGAAGTTTAGTTGTGCCCAAAATTTTGACTATTGTAAGATCTATTTATTTATTTAAAAAAAAAAAAACATATAAAGTACAATTTATACATACAATAACTTTAATTTTGATTTCTGTATAAATAATTCTAAATGCTTTATATAAAGTCCAAAATATAGGGGAGGTACAGCTGTCCTGATATGAGAAATAAAATTACGAGATTGAAGTCGGAATATTTTCAGAATAAAGTCGAAATATTTTCAGAATAAAGTAAAAATTTCAAGAATAAAGTCTAAATATTCAGAGAATAAAGTCAAAATTATGAGAATAAAGTCGAAATATTTTGAGAATAAAGTCGAAATTGCAAGAATAAAGTCAAAATGTTTTGAGAATACTGTCGAAATTTTGAGAATAAAGTCAAAATTACAAGAGTAAAGTCTAAATATTTCGAGAATAATGTCAAAATATTTAGAAAATAAAGTCAAAAAGTTTTGAGAATAAAGTTAAAATATTTTGACAATAAAGTCTAAATATTTTGAGAATACTGTCAAAATTACAAGAATAAAGTCTAAATATTTCGAGAATAAAGTCGAAATTACGAGAATAAAGTCTAAATATTTTGAGAATTAACTCAAAACTAAAAGAATAAAGTCAAAATGTTTTGAGAATAAAGTCAAAACTACAAGAATTAAGTCAAAATATTTTGAGAATACTGTCGAAATTGCAAAAATAAAGTCTAAATGTTTTGAGAATAAAGGTGAAATGTTTCAAGAATGAAGTAAAAGATGTAAGAATAAATTAAAAATGAAAAGAATAGTTAAAATATTTCGAGAATAAGGTCGAAATTGCAAGAATAAAGTCGCAATGTTTTGAGAATAAAGTCGTAATGTTTTGAGAATAAAGTCTAAATTTTAAGAATAAATAAAAACATACATGAATAGAGTCAAAATTTTTCGAGAATAAAGTCAAAATTACAATAATTAAGTCAAAATGTTTTGAGAATAAAGTCAAAATTACGAGACTAAAGTGTAAATATTTTGAGAATACTGTCGAAATTGCAAGAATAAAGTCTAAATGTTTTGAAAATAAAGGCGAAATGTTTTGAGAATGAAGTTAAAATTTTGAGAATAAATAAAAAATTAAAAGAATAAAGTCAAAATATTTTGAGAATAAAGTCAAAATTACGAGAATAAAGTCTACATATTTTGAGAATGTTAAAACTGCAAGAATAAAGTCAAAACGTTTTGAGAATAAAGTCGTAATGTTTCGAGAATAAAGTCAAAATTTTAAGAATAAAATCAAAATTACAAGAACAAAGTTTAAATATTTCGAGAATAAAGTCAAAATTTTGAGAATAAAGTCGAAATTAAAAGAATAAAGTTGAAATGTTTCGAGAATGAAGTTGAAATTTTGAGAATAAAGTAAAAATTACAAGAATAAAGTCTAAATATTTCGAGAATAAAGTCAAAATTACGAGAATAAAGTCTACATATTTTGAGAAAACTGTTGAAATTGCAAGAATGATGTCAAAATGCTTTGAGAATAAAGTCGTAATGTTTCGCGAATAAAGTCAAAATTTAAATAATAAAATCAAAATTACAAGAATAAAGTCTAAATATTTTGAGAATAATGATGAAATTTTGAGAATAAAGTCGAAATGAAAAGAATAAAGTTGCAATTACGAGAATAAAGTTGAAATTTTGACTATTCACAAGCTGTTTTATTCATGATCTATGTAAAAAAGAATCTAAATATTGAGAAAATTGCCTTTAAAGTTATACAAATGAAGTTCTTAGCAATGCATATTAATCAAAAATTAAGTTTTGATATATTTACAGTAGGAAATTTACAAAATATTTTCATGGAACATGATCTTTACTTAATATCCTATTGAGTTTTGGCATTAAAAAAAAATACAATTACAAATATGCCTGTGCTACTTAAGACTGGTTTTGTGGTCCGCAAATATTACATCTCTAATAACAATTTTCAAAATCTGACCCTTCTATCTTAATATATTTTGCAAACAGTACAAACATGTTTTAAGTTTTCCGTTTTATTCAGCTTCAAGTTGTCAAGTTGTGTACTTCAGCACGACTTTCACTTTTTATTTATTTATTTTTTTTTATCCGCCTTCATAAATTCTTCTGGGTGTCTCCAATCAAAAGCATGCATGCTTGTTTACTCGCTGTAACATGTTGTGGATTTTAGTCAGAATCCATGCGGGCATGTCTCTCAGGACAATGGAGATTTCTCATTTTTTTCCCTCTAAAAAAAAAGTTAGATTTTGCTGGGAGCAATCCCTGCTGATGCTCAGTGGGGCTGAGCTTTTTGAACCAGAAAGAACAAAGACCCAAAAAAGGCTGCTCTTGACAAGGAGAGGGAAACAAGGAGTGAGGGAGCGCGAGGGGCCGCACGCTATACTTGGACATGAAAAAGAAGCTGTGCAGATGAGAGGATATCGCTATAATTTGACATTTGCAGTCGGAGATGAGGTTCAATTTAGAGAGGGTTCTTGAGAATCGCAAATTGCACGGCCTCCTTTGGATGAGCTCCAGTGCTCTTTTTCCAATCCACTTCCAATCGCTCATTGCTCGCCTCCGGAAAGGCTGGCTTTGGTTTTTCCCTCAGCTGGCGACGTTGTGCGCTATCTCTCGTGGTCCACACAGCCCTAATGGAAAGCTTGAGCCGATCTTATCTAATTCCAGTATAGAGACGGCTACTTTATCCTCCACGCTGCCACTCGGCAGACCTGAATTTTCTCTTGCTTTTTTACTTTTCGCCACATGTAATTGTGACATAACTGGGATTAGAAAAATTTCAGTCGCTCGACGTTTGGTAATCCGTTTGTTAGCGTGTTTCGACACAACGCTGGCGAGACGTTTAGTAATTAGAGGATGTGGCCGCTGGAGATCCTAAAGCAATATTTGATCTCTCTCCCTGCTTTACCTCATCTGCAAACAACCTGGCTACGATAAGCCCGTCTCGGAGGGAAAATGGAGAGCTGTTATCGGAGCAAACAAACGAGGAAAATATTCAGGACAATATTGGAAACACCGTCAGTTGCTCTCTCATACAATGACGACTGTAAGGCAGATAAGAAGTCATATTGAATGAGCATGATGAATGCACTGGAAATAAGTTTGTTCTCCAAAAAAATTAAAAATAGAAAATCATGGCAGCATGTTTCTAACAACACATTGATTTTGAGTATAAAGATGCAAAATAGCTACAAACTGATAAATAGCCAATTCTAAACTGTTTAAATAAAACTAAAATCAATCATTTTAAAGGCTACAAGTGAATTGGGGTATTACACTATAATGTACAGTATGATAAATGGATACTGATTTTGAGATTTGACAATCTAACAATGTTATTAAATTATTACTGTTTTTTAGATGACAGGAAAAAGTAATCTGAATGCCCGTTTCCGCCACTAAATAAAAAATAAAAAAAGGTAATTGCGAGTTTAGTTTATATTGTATCTCGCAATTGTGACCTGTTTTTCTCACAATTGTGAGTTTGTATCTCAAATTTCTGACTTTTCGCAATTGCAAACTATAAAGTCCGAATTCTGAGATATAAACTTGCAATTCTGAGAAATGAAGTCATACATTTTTAGAATTATTTTTCTCAGAAAAACGTTCTTTTTACCTTAGAATTGCAAGTTTATATCTCACAATCATTACTTTTTCTCAGAATTGCATGATATAAACTCACAATTCAGACTTTTTTTCTTGCAATTGCGAGTTTATATCTACATTTTTTTCTGCAATTGTGAGAAAAAAAGTCAGAATTTCGAGATACAAACGTTCTGACTTTTTTCTTGCATTTCTGACTTTATTTCTCAGAATTGTGAAATATAAACTCACAATTATGTTATAAAGTCCAAATTTGAGAGAAAAAAAGAGACTGATGTGTTCTCAGAATTGCGAGTTTATATATTGCTATTTTTCTCACAATTGTGAGTTTGTATCTTGAATTTTTTACTTTTTTTTGTGCAATTGCAAGTTATAAAGTCAGATTTGCGAGATATACACTATAATGTACAGATAAATGGATTGATTTTAAGATTTGACAATCTAACTGTTATTAAATTATCACTGTTAGATGACAGGAGAAGTAATTTGAATGTAAAAGTGGAGGAAATTAGTATGGAAGCCTGTTTTCGCCACTAAATACACAATAAAAAAAGGTAATTGCGACCTCATATTTTACAATTCTGACTTTTTTTATACTTTTTAGTTTATACTGTATCTCTCAATTGTGACATGTTTTTCTCACAATTGTGAGTTTGCATCTCAAATTTCAGACTTTTTTATCGCAATTGCAAACTATAAAGTCCGAATTCTTAGATATAAACTTGCAATTCTGAGAAATTATGTCAAAAAATTTTTTTCACATAATTGCAAGTTTATATCGCACAATCGTTATTTTTTTCCTCAGAATTGCATGATATAAACTCACAATTCTGACTTTTTTCTTGCAATTGCGAGTTTATATCTCAATTTTTTCCCACAATTGTGAGAAAAAAAAGTCAGAAGTTCGAGATACAAACTTTTTAACTTTTTATTTCTCAGAACTGTGAAATATAAACTCACAATTATAAGTTATAAAGTCCAATTCTGAGAGAAAAAAGAGACTGATGTGTTCTCAGAATTGCGAGTTTATATATTGCTGTTTTTTTCTCACAATTGTGAGTTTGTATCTTGAGTTTTTAACTTTTTTGTGCAGTTGCAAGTTATAAAGCCAGATTTGTGAGATATAAACCTCTGAATTTGTTTCTCAGGATTGTGAGTTTATGTCTCGCAATTGTGACTTTTTTCTCGCAATTGCGAGTAACTTTTCTGGCAATTCTGAGAGATTATATTATATTATATTCACTGTAAAAAGTTTTCACCAGTTTCAACTTAAAAACGTACATTTAGCAGCTGCCTTAAGATTAAGTTAAATCAACTTAAGTCATTTGAACACAAGTTATATCAACTCAATTTTATTTTAATAAGTTAAAATAACTTGTAGTTTTAAACTGAGTTAACTTAAAAACTTAAGGCAACCACTGAACTTAGGTTTTTAAGTTGAGAGTTATTTCACTCAATTTTGAGATAAAATGTCGCAATTAATTTCCATTATTTTTTTATTGGTGGTGGAAACAGGCTTCCATAGGAAATGAGCATGAACAATTAAACATCCTAAATAAATTGATACCAATGAACAGTGTTGAGAAAAGTTACTTTTAACATTAATAGATTACAGTAGTGCACTACTCCATAAAAAAGTAACTAATCAAGTTACTTTTTATGGAAAGCTACTTTTTGTTACACTGACTGGACTTGTTTATTTTTATTTTTTTTAAAAACAAGAAACGCAGAAGTTATATTTTTGTTGACTGTAAAGGCCCTTTCCCACTAAAAGGAAAATGAATAAGCCTCAGGCCGAAGAAAGTGCCTTTGCAACTCATTTCCGATTTCTCCCAACACAAGGACAGGAGAGGTGTCAGTGAATAAATGGGGAAACAAATAACTTGAATTTGTACACTAATTTGTGACCCTGTACCACAAAACCAGTCATAAGGTTTTTTTTTTGTGTTTTTCATTGAAAACTGAATAAATAAAAAAAGTGCTTTCCATTGATAACAAATAATAAAAAAGCTTTCCATTGCTGTATGGTTTGTTAGAATAGCTCGATATTTGGCAGAGATACAACTGTTTGAAAATCTGGAATCTGAGGGTGCAAAAAAAAATCTAAATATTGAGACAATCAGCTTTAAAGTTGTCTAAATTATATATTTACGGTAGGAATTGTACTAAATATTTTCATGGAACATAATCTTTACTTAATATTCTAATGATTTTTGGCATAAAAAGTGACCAATACAGTGTAATGTAAATAGGCTTGAGATATATTGATGTTCTATACATATCCAAGGACTCAAGATGTTTTTAAACCAACACATGGTTTTCAGCGAGTGGAACAAAACTGACAGAAAAATGATGTGCACATCTGTCACGTCCAATACTCCAGAGATAAAAATGATGAACTAATGAGCCTCTTTACAGTACATATGCGAAAGCGCACATAAAACACTGCATATCTTCTTCAGGTAAGCACTGCTGACAAAAACCAGTCAGGTGTTCGTAACCAAGCTGTCTTTTCCAGTTTACAATAAAGATAATCACTTGTGGCCTAATGCTTAACGTGACAAGACAGACCAGTAAACAAAACCATTTAAGCTCAGGTTCCACCAGAAATTCAACAAACACACCTCAACTATACACTCATATCAAGTGTTTAGTGTTTGTAGCTTTTGACAGAGAAACACGCTGAAAAGTATGTTTACAATACATTTATGCATGTGGCAGACGCTGTAATCCAAAGAGACTTACAGTGCATTCAAGGTATAGATATTATCAGTATGTTTGTTCTCTGGGAATGGATCCCACGACCTTGGTGTTGCTAGCGCAAAGTCTTATCAGCTGATCTGCAGGAGACGTTCAGCATTTGTGGCTAAAAGAACGTGATTTGATTCATTTCTCCTTCGGTTAATTGTTCTGGTGTTTGGTTTGGTGCCTTGCTTCAATTTAGTGAGGGCTACACCACATGTGCTAACTTTAGCAGGCTAGTTTGTTTGTTTTATTGTGTGGAATAAAAAGAACCAATATGTTTGGACGTTTTGATAAAAGTGAGATGTGAAACTAAGAACTCCCAAAAAAGATTTTACAGAAAAAATAATGAAATGTCAAGAACCATAAAGTAACCCAACAGGCTTCATTTTATTGAGTTCCACACCATATGTGCCTTCTGCTAGCTTTAGCATAGTAGGCTGGTTTGTTTGTTTTATTGTGTGGAGTAAAATAGAGTTTGGACATTTTGATAGGACTTCTGTGAGCTGTCAAAAAAAAACTCCAGAAAAAGACTTTATAGACAAAATAAAAAAGCTAAGCAAAAGGCTTCACTTCATGGAGTTGAACACCATATGTGTCTTCTGCTAACTTCAACGAGTTAGCTTAGCATAGTAACTAGTTATTGTTTATCGATGTGCGAAGTGAAACAACCCAATATGTTTGGAAATTTTGATAAAAACAACAGTTTCACACCACATGTAGGCTATGTCTGCTAACTTGAATAGGTTCACGTAGCATATAGGCTAGGTGTTGTTTGAATTGAACCCAATATGATAGGGCATCTTCATAAACATTCAGTAATTAAAATCTAAGTACCCAGAAAAAATGTTACAGACAAAATAAAGAAAGTGAAGACAGGCTTCACTTCACTTAGTTTCATACCACATGTATAGTCTGCTAACGTTAGCATAGAAGGCTAGCTTGTTCATTTTGTTGTATGGAATAAAAAGAAGGAAGGAAGGAAGGAAGGAAGGAAGGAAGGAAGGAGGTGAAGTATGGTGACCCATACTAGGAATTTGTGCTCTGCGTTTAACCCATCCAAGTGCACACACACAGTAGTGAACACACACACACCGTGAACACACACCCGGAGCAGTGGGCAGCCATTGCTGTGGCGCCCGGGGAGCAGTTGGGGGTACGGTGCCTTGCTCAAGGGACTCACCTCAGTCGTGGTATTGAGGTCCTGCCGGACCTGAGACTCGAACCTGCAACCTTTGGGTTACAAGTCCGGCTCAAGTCCGACTCCAAGGAGCCCCAAAGAGCCAATATGTTTAGACATTTTGATAAATGTTCTGTGAGATATTAAACCTAAGCACGCCAAACAATCTTTACAAATTAAATAGTGTTCAGATCCATAAAGCAAACTAAAAGGCTCAACTTCATTAAGTTGCACGCCACGTCCCTGCTGAAAAAAAAAAAAAAAAAAAAAAACAGTTAAAACCAGCCTAGGTTGGTTGGCTGGTCTTAGCTGGTTTAAGCTGGAAGTAGCTGGTTTTAGCTGGTGGTTTCCCAGCCTGGCCAGCATGGAAAAGTGACCAAAACCCCTCTAAATCCAGCCTGCTGACCAGCTATAACCAGCTAAAACTGGCCTGCTTGACCAGCTAAAACCAGCCAACCAACCTAGGCTGGTTTTAGCTGTTTTTCCACCAGTGTATCATATAGGCTAGTTTTTGTTTTTACTGTTTTAGGCTGGTCTTAGCTGGTTTAAGCTGGAAGTCGCGGGTTTTAGCTTCCCAGGCTGGGAAAGTGTCCAAAACCCCTCCAAAACCAGCCTGCTGACCAGCTAAAACCAGCCAACCAGCTTAGGCTGGTTTTAGCTATTATTTTTCAGCAGGGTTACTTCATTGAGTCGCACACCACGTGTCTTCTGCTAACTTTGAAGAGTTAGCTTAGCATAGTAGCTAGTTGTTTGTATCAATGTGTGAAGTGAAACGACCCAATATGTTTGGACATTTTGATAAAAGCAAGAGATTCACTTTATTGAGTCTCACACCACATGTGCAGTCTGCTAACTTTAACGGGTATGCTTAGCATATAGGCTAGTTTTTGTTTTTATTGCTGTGTAAAGTGAAACCAAAATACACATTTTCATAACGTTCTCTGAGACTAAATCTTTAAAGACGAAAAAAACCCTAAAAATATATGAATCCGTAAAGCAAACCAACAGGCCTCACTTCACTGAATTTCATACCACATGTAGTCCGCTAACTTTAGCATAGTAGGCTAGTTTGTTTTGTTGTATGTGACATTTTGATAAATGTTCTGCGAGATATTAAATCTAAGTACGCAAAAAAGCTTTTACAGGCAAACAAATGTTACGATCCATAAAGTTAAACAAAAAGGCTTTACTTCATTGAGTCGCACACCACATGTGTCTTCCGCTAACTTTAAAGAGTTAGCTTAGCATAGTAGCTAGTTATTGTTTGTATTGACCCAATATGTTTAAAAAAACACCCAAAATGTTTAGACATTTTGATAAAAGCAACTCACCTCATTGAGTCTCACACCACATCTGCAGTCTGCTAACTTTAATGGTTCTATGCTAGTTTTTTTTGTTTGTTTGTTTTGTTTTTACTGCTGTGAAACAACCCAATATGTTTACACAGTGCATAACAGTTCTCAAAAATTATGACATTTAAGTTCTCAAAAATACTTTACAAACAAAATGACGAAATTTGTGAATCTGTAAAGCAAACCAGCCGGCAACAAAACAAGATTGGTCTAGACAAAAAATTAGAAAATGACCCATACTACGAATAAAAACAAAAAACATGGTTACTAGGCAAATCACAGATTAACCATGGTTTTGCTACACTAACCATAGTTTACCATGGTATTTGTAGTAAAACTGTTGTTATACAAATGGTAGTCAACATGGGTACTACACTTTAACTATAATAAAACCATGGTAAACTTTGTAAGGTTACTTCTGGTCAACCAGCTAGTAAACCAAATTACTCTGCTAGCCACCGAAGTTAGTTGACTAGCATAGTCTTCCTATTAAATATTAATTTCAGGAACATCCCCCATATAAGGATTTTTGCTACTTCCTGTAACTATACAGTAAATTTGAGCATCTTCAGCATCTTAATATTACCTTAAGCAAATTAAAGCAGGTAGTATGCGTGAACTAAAAAACAGTTTTTAACATCTATATACTGTATCTATTGTGCTTATTCCACAGTTTTGGGCATCCATATTTGAAGTAAACAAACTACAGCAGCCCTTGCGCTCAATCTCAGTACATCACACTTTGGAGATCTGCAAACCTTGCAAACACCCCTCACATACTGACACTCTCTAAAGCTTGAAGCAGTGCATTATCTGCAGGACTCCAACCAAGGCAAAAGTAAAAGGATGGCAGCAAGATACAGATATAAAAGTCAGAGCCAGTAAGGGAACTAAGGACTGGAAACCAAAGAGAAAGAAACCTGTCAGTCTGGAGGCTCTGGGGAGCAGCGTGTCGCCTGAATCTGCTGCCAATACTTGGGAAAAAGTGTGAGTATTTTCATCCTTTGACAGCTGTCTCATATCTGACTGACGGACTGCCCAAAACAAGCAGTACCACAGATAGCACAAAAAGAGATGAATTTGTTGAAGATGTCTTTACTCTGAGCGTCGAATTCCTAATCTGACTAAGATAACGGTGGCATTTGCTTTTTGCCTTTGCTTACGTTTTTTCTTACCCACGGCTACGTTCTTCAAAAGGCCTGTGGAAAACAAATGCTGCTTTTTGAAATCTCACAGTCCACTTTATGGCTCAGATTCAAAATAGCATAGTTGCAAAAGATTCCCTTGTGCCAAAAAAAGCATACAGCTGGATGAAGTCAGATAATATAAATTCCTTCGAATGCCCAAAGTATACTTCAGTTTTCACGCAAACACTAACATATCTATACTGTTTGTTTTTGCTGTTCTTTAAAAGAATAGTTCACTCAAAAATTAACAACAGTTTACTCACCCTCAGGCCATCCAAGATGTAGATGAGTTGGTTTCTTCATCGGAACAGATTTGGAGAAATGTAGCATTGCATCACTTGCTCACCAATGGATCCTCTGCGGTGAATGGGTGCCGTCAGAATGAGAGTCCAAACAGCTGATTAAATCTTCACACTTATCCAAAAGTAATCCACACGACTCCAGTCCATCAGTTAACATCTTGTGAAGCGAAATCTGCAAGTTTGTAATAAACAAAGCATAAAAAGTTTAATGTTAAGAAATGGTAGCTTTCGTCTAAAATGCAAAAAAGTCATCTTGTCTGAATCAGGTAAGAAATATGCACAGGTCAACCATCGTTTACAAGCAAAAAGACTCCGAAAGAGTTCTAAACTAATATGGTGGTGGATTTTGATGTAAGAAGACAGCAGGGGACCAGAAGTGATGATTTAAAAGTTAAAATGCTTTAATTATGGATTACAAATACCCAACTTTTCACTTCACAAATTGATGGACTAGAGTTGTGTGGATTACTTGTGAATTGTTGTAATTTTTTATCAATTTGGACTCTCATTCTGACAGCATTAATTACGACTGCGTTTTAGTGTCACATAAAAAAAAAAAAAAACATAGATAACAAGATTAAAGTCATATTTCTAGAATAAAGTTGAAATTATGAAAATAAAGTCAAAATATTTTAAGAATGAAGTCTAAATATTTTGAGAACAAAGTCTGAATATTTCAACAAATAAAGTAATTTGTAACAATTACGAGATTATTTTTCATGCTCTTTAATGTTTCACAGTTTAATGTCTTTTTGCGATGTGAAATATTATTTCCAAGCATACTGTCATATACTCTCAAAATATTATACATTTTATTGTTACAATTTAATTCTCGTAATTTTGACTTTAGTGTCACAAATTTTTTGTCTTTATTTTGGAAACATTTCGACTTTATTCTTGAAATTTTGTCTTACAAGACATTTAGAATATTCTCTAAATTTCGACTTTACAAGAAAAAAGTTGAAATATTTCGAGAATAATTTAAACTTTATTTTCGAAAAAAATTGACTTTATTCTCAAAATATTTAGACTTTATTCTCGAAACATTTAGACTATTCTCATAATTTCACATAATCTTTATTCTTGAAATATTTCAACATTGTTTTTGTAATTTTGACCTTATTCTCAAAACATTTCGACCTTATTCATAAACATTTCGACTTCATTCTCAAAACATTTCGATTTGTTTTTCTCCTAATTTTGACTTTATTCTCGAAATATTTCAACTTTATTCTTGCAATTTCTACTTTATTCTTGAAATATTTTAACTTTATTTTCATAATTTAGAATTTATTTTCGAAACATTTAGACTTTATTTTCAAAACATTTCAACTTTATTCTTGTAATTTCAACTTTATTCTCAAAATATTTCAACTTTATTCTTGTAATTTCAATTTTATTCTCAAAATATTTCAACTTTATTCTTGTAATTTTGACTTTATTTTTTTTTAAATATTTCAACTTTTTTTCTAAATATTTCAACTTTTTTTCTACATATTTCAACTTTATTCTCAAAACATTTCGACTTTATTCTCAAAACATTTAGACTTTATTCTCAAAACATTTAGACTTTATTCATGAAATATTTCTACATTATTCTCTAAACATTTCAACTTTATTCTTGTCACTTCATCTTTATCTCTCAAAATATTTCTGCTTTATTCTTGTAATTTTGACTTTATTCTCAAAACAATTTGACTTTATTCTTTAACATTTTGACTTAATTCTCAAAACATTTGATCTTTGTTTTTGTCATTTTGACTTTTTTATTGAAATATTTTAACTTCATTCTCATAATTTCTATTGTTTTCTTGAAATATTTCGACTTTATTTTCAAAACATTTAGACTTTATTCTTAAACATTTTGACTTTGTTCTCATAATTTTGACTTTATTCTCGAAATATTTGAACTTTATTCTCAAAATATTACAAATATACTTTAATTCTAGATTTTTTTTTTAACATGACACTAAAACAGCATCATAATTATCTATACATAGCACACATTATATTATTGGGTGCTTTCATCTGTCATCTCGCATTTTATTTCCCCACGCCAAGCTTCTCGCAATGCATTCTGGGACTGCCTTCATCTTTTTCCCCAGTGAACTTGTAAAGCTACTACTGTATTTATGAGATAGGTAGTCAAAATCAACTTGTTCAAGTCCAAAAAAGACAATTTTTTTAAAACAGTGGAACAAAACCCAAAAGCTCTGTAATCACTGGCTAAAGATCAAAAGCACAGTACAAAACTCAAAAATCAGAAAGGAAACAAAAATAACAATGCAAGATAAATCCAGGAAGACTAAAAAGAATAAAATATGACCAACCAAACAGACAGACTACACAGTGAGAACAAAAACACACACAATACCAGGCAACAAGGGATGTGAATAAAAAGACCAGAAGGGAGTGGAGGATCCTGTCAGCAAACTCAATAGTAATGTAGCCAAACCAACACAAGTCAACAACTGCGATTTTTTTTTAAACCACTGAATGAACATGCTTTGATGAACGATTCATTTGTGCATGGTATCCAACAAATGATTAATTTACATCAGACCATTAAATCTACCATTATACTCTTGCAATGTTTCTGATTCAGCTCAAGTCAGAGGCCAGAAGTCATCATCTCAGGATACTCTTTTGGAACAAGGCATCCACTTTCTTCAAAAAGTCTGCAGAAAACAAATGCTGCATTTGAAATATCACATGTCTCTCTCACAAATCTCTCTGCTTTATGGCTCAGATTCAAAACACAAGTACAAAAGATTCCCTTGTGACAAAAACCTCCGCACAAGCATACAGCTGTGTGAAGTCTGGAAGTACAAAACTCTTGCCACAAAAGCTTGAGCAATGAAGAAACAGAGAAGACAGCCATTTAACGTCCACAACTGAATTAAACTGCATGAACTTTACACTCGCAAACAGCTCCTAATTTCAGTCCGTGCACTTGATGTGACCTACGCAGCACTTGGTAATCTTGTTCCCTTTGTGCAGTTAGTGATGATGGCATTGTGCTGGGAAATTTGGAGCCTATCATCGACTATGGCCTGGTCCATGGCAATCACTGGGCGGCAGGGTTTAATAGAGCTCAGCGGTGATTGGAGCCCCCTAAGAGATTAAACCACAGTCTTTACATAATGAACAGCTTAATGACGGAATTACAGAGGCACTTAATGGCATTGTAAATACCGTCATCGCCCATGCCGACTGTCCCGAAAATGTATTAACCATCTGTAATTGGGGCATTAAATAACAGTCAGTTTACAAAGCTCATTTACAATAATGTTACCTGGGAAATCCTCAGAAATGGTTAATTATTGATATTATAACAACCAGCAGTGGATTTAGAGTGAAGCTAGCTTTAGGGAGTCACAGAAAATGGCATTTCTAATGGACACGCCAACCTCCCTTAATGCAGCTAACAATGTTTACGCAGCAGCTAAAGTGCTAAATAACAGGTAGGCCTATTTCCAACATAACAAAGCGTGCCTCTTTCTAAATGTTCGCAGATTACCAAAAATGTACCTGTACTTACAATTCACCACAGTTTCCTGCTGAAAATAACACTTTTATTCCTTTTCACACAAATTATGATAACGTAGATTACTGATTAATAAAGTATTTTCTCAAGGTTCCTTCCAGAATACTTTTACCAAAGTGAAGGATTTATCAGCCAATACATTTTAATGTTTGTATCACATAATCAGCTCCATATGTATGGCTTTTCTGATGTAGTAAACTTGCTCAGTAGCGCACTTGGTATGTGCCTCTTGGTACTCTTGTAGCTTCATAACATTATGCTTGAACCACTAATGTCACATGGAGTATTTTAACAATGTCCTTAAAATACCATTTTGGGCCTTGAATGAGGTAGTTCCGCTGCTGTTTATGCAGGGTTAGAAAGTTCTCGGATTTCATCAAATTAATTTTATTTTGTGTTCTGAAGATGAACGAAGATCTTGTGTGTTTGGAACGACATGAGGGTGAGTAATTAATGATAGAGTTGTAACTATCACAGATGTTTGGGCAAATGCATTTTTATCTTTCCTTATTGATATGGATTAGTGTAGGTGGGACGTTATTTTATAGTTCACCCAAAAATTAAAAATGCCGCATGATTTACTCACCCTCAAGCCATCCCAGCTGTATATGACTTTCCAATGACTTCTTTCATTGGAATATATATATATATATATATATATATATATATATATATATAAAAATCCTGACTCTTCCAAGCTGGCAGTCAGGGGCGCCGCTAAGGGTAAGTTAGGACAATTCTAAGGGCCCACACCTTTTAGGGGCCCCCAGAGATCTGCTTTTGTGTGGTAGGGGGGGCCCAACCTCATATTTTGTCATAGGGCCCAAAATTGCGAGCGGTGCCCCTGATGGCAGTGAATGGGTGTCAAGAATTAGAAGCAAAATAACATCCATTATAAAAAGTACTCCACACAGCTCTGGGGTTTAAAGAAGGCTTTCTGAAGCAAAGCAATGCATTTGTGTAAGAAAAATTTCCATATTTATAACATATATTGCAAGTACTTTAACTAAAACGATCCCTATTGAATGCTTTATCCATCACATCCATATATTGGGATTAATGACCGTATTTGGGTATTTGTTCAACTATGGGACCTTTCGGCTCTCTTGACTTTTAGAAACTAAATTTTTGTATAAATTGACCAAATTACATCTTCATTTTAAGCAACACATTGAAATTTTCCTTAATTTTTCTTTTATTTTTAACACAATATATGTAATTTTGCATCTCAGGCATGCTCTTCAGTTGTCGTTTTAAAATCAAGTATAGTAATTTTTCGAGAAAAAGTTGAAGACACCCATCATGACTCTCAACTTCATGGATAGTTCAGCTAAAAATGAAAATTGCCCCATGATTTATTCACCCTCAAGCCAGGTGTATAAGACTTTCTTCTTTCAGACAGATACCATCAGAGTTATATTTAAAAATAAAAAGTCCTGGCTCTTCTAAGCTTTATAATGGCAGTGAATGGCTGTCGAGATTTTGAAGCAAAATAAAGTGCATCCATCCATTATAGAAAGTGCTCCACACAGCTCTGGCAAATTAAATAAAGGCCTTCTGAAGCAAAGCGAAGCGTTTGTGTAAGAAAAATTTCCATATTTAAAACTTATATTGCAAGTATTTTAACTAAACCGATGCCTATTAAATGCTTAACCATCACATCCAAATATTGGGATTAATGACCGTATTTGGGTATTTGTTCAACTATGGGACCTTTTGGCTCTCTGGACTTTTAGAAAATACATTTTTGTATAAATTGACCAAATTACATCTTATTTTAGGCAACGCATTGATATCTACCCTGAATTTTCTTTTATTTTCTTTTATTTTTGCATCTCAAGCATACTCTTCAGTTGTCATATTGAAAAAAAAAATAGTAATTTTTTGAGAAAAAATTGAAGACACCCATGATTCTCAACTTCATGGATAGTTCAGCCAAAAATGAAAATTGCCCCATGATCGATTCACCCTCAAGCCAGGTGTATAAGACTTTCTTCTTTCAGACAGATAAAATCAGTTATATTTAAAAAAGTCTTGGCTCTTCTAAGTTTTATAATGGCAGTGAATGGCTGTCGAGATTTTGAAGCAAAATAAAGTACATCCATCTATTATAGAAAGTGCTCCACACAGCTCTGGTAAGTTAATAAAGGCCTTCTGAAGCAGTAATCGTAAAATCGTAAATTTGCTGTAATCGAAACTTGGTTCTCACGAGACTAGCATATTCTCACCAGAGCTTAAGCTACATCTCCGTCTTTCATTATCCGCTGGAACGCCACTCTCTTGTGAATGCCTACAACAGTTAGTGGAAACTAGAGATTACGCTTTATAAAGTTTTAAATATGGATATTTTTTCTACACAAATGCTTCACTTCAAAAGGCCTTTACTAACCCCTCGAAGTTGAGTTAAGCACTTTTTTATGATGGATTGATGCACTTTTTTGGACTTTAAAATCTCAACACCCATTCATTGCCATTATAAAGCTTGGAAGAGCCAGGAAATTCATCTGAAAGAAGAAAGTCATATACACCTAGGATGGCTTGAGGGTGAGTAAATCTTGGGGTCATTTTCATTTCAATCGAGAGTCATAATGAGTGTTTCTTTAACTTTTTCTCGAAAAATGACTATACTTGTTTAGTGAAACGACAACTAAAGCATGCTTGAGATACGACATTACATGTATTGTGTTGAAAAAAAGAAAGAAAAAGGGTAGATGCATTTCAGTCAATTCATACAAAAATATATTTTCTAAAAGTTCACAAAGCCAAAAGGTCCCACAGTTGAAGAAACATCTAAATACGGTCATCAATCCCAATATATAGAGGTGAAACCACATAAAGGTAATGGAAAAAACATTCAATAGGGATCGGTTTAGTTAAAGCACTCGCAATATAAGTGCGATCAAATGAGCCAGAAGCCATTCATTTACTCAAAGCCACATTCTTCCTCCTGACAACATCTTTTCAGCTCATCCTGCCTCCATTCTTCTCAAGCTGTCTCGCTGCATTCAGTCTGCGGTATGTACCGTGTACGCCTCCAGATATTTTGCTTCCCTGGGGAAATCCGGCTTCGACAACACACACAACCCTTCCCCTCAGTTCCAGCTGAAATCCTTGCAAGTCGAACCTCAAACGGCTCAGCGCTGAGCGCACGTACGTACAGCCGCACACGTGGCTTTTCCAAGGTCAGCGGCTCTCTTCCTTCCGCTCGACTTCGGCGACTGGCGACTGGCAGAATTGAAAAGGTTTGTCAGGCTGATTAAACTCGCAAGGCGTTATGTAGAAGGTGTCTGATCCCTCTTTGACAGACAGTTAGGATTTTTCTTCTATCCTCTCCCCCACTCGTGCTCCACGCTCTTATTTAACAAGATCAGATGTTATGTCACAGTAAGGTGCAATTTTCATTAACCTCCAGCTGCGCTATGATTTGAATGTGCCAGCCCTGCAATTAGTTGATTGTGATTGATTGATGAAGTCAGTGGCTCCCCCCCCCACCCTCCTTCTTCGAGGGCTCAGGTAATTCATTCGGACTCATTCCCTCCTCCCTCTTGCGGCTTGCGCATTATTCTCCGACAGGCTCGGCTCGCCAGAACGTTCCCTGGCAGATTTGTGGTCACGGCATGGGGCAAATGCAAACGCTCTCATCACAGCGTGGCCGCGACACGCTAAGCGGTAATGAAAGGGGAACAGGTGACATTGGACAAAACGCTGTTTGACGTTTGTCACCTTTTCTGCTTTCATCCAGGAACTAATGTGCGAGACAATGTGAAGACAGTGTGGTTTATGACACTGTTTTTATTTTGTATTCACACTGAAACATAAGTAGTGATAGAAGAACGAATGCTATACACAGTGGAATCCAAGTGCATTTTTTACCATATGGGAATTAACACGAAAATGTAAAATTTAACAGAAATAATTAAGATTCTACACTATTTCTAGGTCACTAATCAAATCCTAGGTAAGCCATTTTCACAGATGCTAATGCTAATGTAAATGCTTATTTGTGACATTGACCGTGTTGACTCGTCTGTACAAAAGGTCAAATTTCCTTGTTCCCATTAAAAAATGCAAAATAGATGTCATTTTACTAGTGTTCTCAGACTTTTGGACCTTTAAAAATGTGACATTGGCTCACATTAATTTACCTTTTTTTGTGTTCAAAACCCTGCTAGGTTTTGGATAGCACCAATACATGGACTATACTAAGAGGTGTGGGATTTACTTTGAAACGATTTTCACTCAGAAGTTGCAGTTGAATTTCATAGTTACAGAGAAATGGCAAAAAACTCACTGATTTAAACATGAAATTTTGGTAGAAAGACTGAAATAATATTTTCTTGTCAAATGTATTCCAATAATAAGCTTCAAAAAATCATTTTTACTGATTTTTCTGCATTAAGGATTTCTGAAAATGTCTATGGAAGCCTGTTTTCGCCACTAAATAAAACATTTAAAAAGGTTATTGTGACTTTTTATCTCACAATTCTGACTTTTCTCAGGTCTGTGAGATATAAACCCACAATTCTGAGAAATGAAGTCAGAATCATGTGATATAAAATCACAATTGCAAAATATAAACTTAAATTAAAATTAAAATTTTTCTCAAAATTGACTGATATAAACTCGCAATTTTGAGTTATAAAGTCAAAACAACAATTTTGACTTTATAATGCGCAATTTTGAGAACATATGAGTCTTTCTTTCCCCTCAAAATTAGACTTGCGTAGAAAAAGAGGCAGAATTGTGAGAAAAAAACTCACAAATGGCAATTATAAAGTCTAAAAACTTGGAATTTTTCTCGCAATTTCACAATTCTAAGAAAAAAAGTAATTTGAGTTAGTATCACACAATTCTGAATTGTAAGATAAAAAGTCACAATGACTTTATTTATTTATGTATTTACAGTGCCTTGCGAAATTATTCATACCCCTTCATTTTTTTCACATTTTGTTATGTTGCTGCCTTATGTTAAACTACTTTAAATTACTTTTTTCCCCACATCAATCTACACTCCCTACTCCATAATGGCAAAGCAAAAAATAGGTTTTTAACATTTGTGCAAATTTATTAAAAAGAAAAAACTAAAAAGATCCCGTTGCATAAGTATTCATACCCTTTTCTGGGACACTTGAAATTTAGCTCAGGAGCATTCATATTGCTTCTAGATGTTACTGCACTTCGAGTGGAGTTAAACTGTGGTAAATTCATTTGAATGAGTATGATTTAGAAAGGCACACACCTCTCAGGAAAGGTCTAACAGCTGAAAATGCATATCAGAGTAAAAACCAAGTCCTGAGGTCAAGATAACTGCCTGTAGAGCTCAGTGACAGACTTGCCCAAAAAGACTTAAGAGCTGTAAAGGTGCTTCAAATATGTACTGAGTTAAGGGTATGAATTGTGCAAAGTACTTATTTCAGTGTTTTATTTTTAATAAATTTGTAAAATTTGCAAATCTGTTTTTTGCTTTGTCATTATGATGGTGTATGGAGTGTAAACTTTACAAATTTATTAAAAATAAAATAAAATAAATAAGTACATTGCATAAGTATTCATACTCTTAACTCAGTACATAGTTGAAGCACCTTTACAGCCTCAAGTCTTTTTGGGTATGATGTGACAAGCTTTGCACATCTGCATTTGGCAATTATCTGCCATTCTTTGCCTCACCTTTTCACCTCTCAAGCTCTGTCAGCTTGGATGGGGATTGGATTTTCTAGAGTCCTAGTTGTTCCAATCGTCTTCCATTATGGATAATGCTTCTGTGAACCTTCAATGCAGCAGATTTTCTTCTGAACTCTTCCCTAGATCATTGCCTTAACGCAAGTCTGTCACTGAGCTCTACAGGCAGTTATCTTGGTTTTTGCTCTGATATGCATTTTCAGCTGTTAGACCTTTTCTGAGAGGTGCATACCTTTCTAAATCATACTCATTCAAATGAATTTGCCACAGTTTAACTCCACTCGAAGTGAAGTAACATCTAGAAGCAATATGAAGGCTCCTGAGCTAAATTTCGAGTGTCCCAGAAAAGGGTATGAGTACTTATGCAACGGGATCTTTTCAGTTTTTTATTTTTAATAAATTTGCACAAATGTTAAAAACCTTTTTTTGCTTTGCCATTATGGAGTAGGAGTGTAGATTGGTGTGGGACAAAAGTAATTTAAAGTAGTTTAACAAGTAGTTTAAGGCAGCAACATAACAAAATGTGAAAAAAATGAAGGGGTATGAATAATTTCGCAAGGCACTGTATGTATTTATTTTATTCAGTGGCAGAAACTGGCTTCCATAAATGTCTTTATAGGGCAGGGGTTTGAATAAAGGGTTGTTGTTAGTTATCGAAATGTTTGCAGTCTGCAAAATGGCTAAAATGGCTTACGCCACCTTTAAGGTTTTATGATTTTGTCATTGTTCATATTATGAAAAAACTTGACTACTCAAGACATCTGCACTTTTTGCTTATAAAGACACTTGCTGAGCAGCCTGTTTGTGAACGTTGATGGCTGCATCATTATTTGAAAATGGGTTTCAAGGCATTTGGATGCATCCGGGGAGACATACTGTGATATATTTTTTGTGGTTTGCAGTTACTCCTGACTGTGACTCCAAAAGTTCTGCGATAAGTCATTCTTGACAAATCCAAAAGAATACTCTTGGCTCCTAAAAAATGTCTGTGAAACCAAGCATCCAACACACTTCCTGTTATTCTTCTATATATTTTTTTCAAGGGCCAAAATGTCAATTTTTTGCACAGTTACACACATAACCTAATTTAGTTGACATTATCTGCTTTAACATGAGAATAATTGCACCATTACATGTTAAATGCCCAAACAAATGGCACAAATTGAAAAGAAAATGTATGAATATCACCCCCAAAACACCTACTGACCACTTTATTTTTAAGTATGTTTCTCTTTTACACATACACAAAATTATGGCTTTGTTCCAAAACTTGAACTTCATAGACAGCTTCCCTTAAATGTTACCTCTTATGGTGTGTGCACACGCAAAGCGAATATTTGCACTCCAGTAATATTTGCGCCTATTCAGGTCTTTGCACTGACTTTGTATGTTATCTACTCACGTGAATAACTGAATTCGCTTTTGGTGTGAACACAGCATTACAAGGAAAAAATGACTGACTCGTATATCCTATGTTCACAGCAAACGCGCGCCCAATTCACTTCATTCGCGTCACCCGGCGCGAATTTCCATCTATTTACGTCTTTGCATTGACCTTGTATGTAATCTACTCGTGTGAATAATTAAATTCGCTTTTGGTGTGAACACACCATTACACGGAAGATGCGAATGAAGCGTATATTGTGTGTTCGGGCAATTATGTTGCCCAGTGTGCGTCACCCAGTGTCAATTTGCATCTATTCACGTCTTTGCATTGACTTTGCATGTAATCTGCTTGTGCAAATAATTAAATTTGGCTTTGGTGTGAACACACCATTACACAATAGATGCGATTGAAGCGTAAATTGCATGTTCGTGGCAAACTCGTCACCCAGTTCCAGTCACCTGCTGCGAATTTGCGTCAATTCGCGTCTTTGCGACCTTTTGTAGGTAATCTACTCATGTGAATAATTGAATTGGCTTTTGGTGTGAACACAGCATTAAAAGAAAATAGCGATCGACTTGTTATATAGCATGTTCACGGCAAATGCGTCACCCAATTTACTTCATTAAGTTCAACCGGCGCAAATTCACATCTATTAATGTCTTTGCACTGACTTTAGATGTAATCTACGGCAATTGCGTTGCCCAATTCCAGTCACCTGCTGCGAATTTGCATCAGTTCGCGTCTTTGCGACCTTTTGTATGTAATCTACTCATGTGAATAATTGAATTTGCTTTTGGTGTGAACATAGCATTACAAGGAAAAAGCGATTGACTATTTTATCGCATGTTCACGGCAAACGCATCACCGAGTTCACTTCATTCACGTCACCCTGCACAAATTCACATCTGTTCGCATCTTTGCGACTTTGTATGTAATCAGCTTACATGAATAATTGAATTCGATTTTGGTGTGAACACAGCATTACAAGGAAAAAGCAATTGACTCGTTTATTGCATGTTAACACCAAAAGCATCGCCCAATTCACTTCATTCACGTCACCCTGCACGAATTTGCGTCTATTCGCATCTTTGCGACTTTGTATGTAATAAACTCACATGAATAATTGAATTTGATTTTGGTGTGAACACAGCATTACAAGGAAAAAGCAATTGACTCGTTTATTGCATGTTAACACCAAAAGCATCGCCCAATTCACTTCATTCACGTCACCCTGCACGAATTTGCGTCTATTCGCATCTTTGCGACTTTGTATGTAATAAACACACATGAATAATTGAATTTGATTTTGGTGTGAACACAGCATTACAAGGAAAAAAACGATTGACTCGCTTATCGCATGTTCATGGCAAATGCATCGCCCAATTCACTTCATTCATGTCACCCTGCACAAATTCACATCTATTCGCATCTTTGCGACTTTGTATGTAATCAGCTTACATGAATAATTGAATTCGACTTTGGTGTGAACACAGAATTACAAGGAAAAAGCGATTGACTCGTTTATTGCATGTTCAAGGTAAACACATCACCCAGTTCACTTCATTCATGTCACCCTGCACAAATTCACATCTGTTCGCATCTTTGCGACTTTGTATGTAATCAACTCACATGAATAATTGAATTCGATTTTGGTGTGAACACAGCATTACAAGGAAAAAGCAATTGACTCGTTTATTGCATGTTAACACCAAAAGCATCGCCCAATTCACTTCATTCACGTCACCCTGCACGAATTTGCGTCTATTCGCATCTTTGCGACTTTGTATGTAATAAACACACATGAATAATTGAATTTGATTTTGGTGTGAACACAGCATTACAAGGAAAAAAACGATTGACTCGCTTATCGCATGTTCATGGCAAATGCATCGCCCAATTCACTTCATTCATGTCACCCTGCACAAATTCACATCTATTCGCATCTTTGCGACTTTGTATGTAATCAGCTTACATGAATAATTGAATTCGACTTTGGTGTGAACACAGAATTACAAGGAAAAAGCGATTGACTCGTTTATTGCATGTTCAAGGTAAACACATCACCCAGTTCACTTCATTCATGTCACCCTGCACAAATTCACATCTGTTCGCATCTTTGCGACTTTGTATGTAATCAACTCACATGAATAATTGAATTCGATTTTGGTGTGAACACAGCATTACAAGGAAAAAGCAATTGACTCGTTTATTGCATGTTAACACCAAAAGCATCGCCCAATTCACTTCATTCACGTTACCCTGCACGAATTTGCGTCTATTCGCATCTTTGCGACTTTGTATGTAATAAACTCACATGAATAATTGAATTTGATTTTGGTGTGAACACAGCATTACAAGGAAAAAGCGATTGACTCACTTATTGCATGTTCATGGCAAACGCATCGCCCAATTCACTTCATTCACGTCACCCTGCACAAATTCACATCTATTCGCATCTTTGTGACTTTGTGTGTAATCAGCTTACATGAATAATTGAATTCGATTTTGGTGTGAACACAGAATTACAAGGAAAAAGCGATTGACTCGTTTATTGCATGTTCAAGGTAAACGCATCACCCAGTTCACTTCATTCCCGTCACCCTGCACAAATTCACATCTGTTCGCATCTTTGTGACTTTGTGTGTAATCAGCTTACATGAATAATTGAATTCGATTTTGGTGTGAACACAGCATTACAAGGAAAAAGCGATTGACTCGTTTATTGCATGTTCAAGGTAAACACATCACCCAATTCACTTCATTCACGTCACCCTGCATGAATTCACGTATATTCGCATCTTTGCGACTTTGTATGTAATCAACTCACATGAATAATTGAATTTGATTTTGGTGTGAACACAGCATTACAAGGAAAAAGCGATTGATTCGTTTATTGCATGTTCACAGCAAACGCATCACCCAATTCACTTCATTAAGGTCACCCAGCGCAAATTCACATCTATTCGCATCTTTGTGACTTTGTATGTAATCAACTCACACGAATAATTTAATTTGCTTTTGGTGTGAACACACCATTACATAGAAGACAAAGTTACTATCAATACATCAATTACATCCACCATGTTTTCTTACTGACACCCAACTAGTAAACTCTGGCTTCAAAAATAGTTTCTAAATCATAATTCCGACTTTATGGTGCTGTTCATGTGTGGTGAACTCATAAATACAATCTTTCAAACATGACTTGAATGCAATTTACACAGAGATGGTCTAAAACAGTCTATTTTATATCAATACCTTTCACACTTAAACAAATTACGTTTTACTTGCTGACATTTCTTATGATTAAATTTTTTTTCCCACCACATAGTTGATCGCAGTGCATTCTGGGTTTGCCTTTCCAATATTAAGAATATACAGTACGTGACGCTGGCTTGGATTTCAGCCAAAACGAGGTATCTTATGAGGCGGCATACAGACAGCTCACTAGGTTTTGGAACGCAGCGCATGTGTCAAAAAAATGGAGCCAATTTCCATAAAGTATATTGTGTTTAATCCTGCTGTCACAGCTGAGGATGATTTTGCTGACATTTGAATATAGCCTCAATTTTTTACCTTGCAGCCCAAGCCTGGCTGTGGAGAACTCAAATATTGAGCGTAGCTACCTTTATCACAGCATGCGATCGATACATCATTGCACAGCTGTCAGATAAGTCATATCAGCCACGTAGATTCGAGCCGGCCCGTCTGTATGCTTCCCCCTTTCTAACCTGGATTGTTTTCTCTGGCCTCTTTTAAAATTGGAAATAGCTTTGGTGGGAACGTTCAAGCTGTTCTAACAAAAGGTGAACCGTCATCTAGGTAAAGGTTATCAGACGTGGCGCCCTGCGAAGTTTCTGGCACCCGTCCTGAGCGCCGGCCAATTCCAGGCGGAATAAGCAACGCAAAATGTGTCTCCTTGCTGCAAATGCCAGACAATACTCCAGTGCCAATTAGTTTGACACTGTTGTAAAACACGGCCGATGTATCCTGGAAGAACCCTGCTTGCATCATGCTTCATGCATTGGTAATGACAAAAGAACTTAAATTGCCTTTCTCTGCTGCCCTTGAAATTTTAAATTGCTCGCTCTGTCTCCTTCCATTTGTCTTTCATGGTTCCTGATCCCACCGTCATACTCTCTCAACAATATAAAGTGTTGTAAAAATGGCAGGATGCCTTTAGAAATCTTGGTTTAGATTTGATTTATAGAACGCCGAGATTATTTTTTTGCGGGAAAGATGTGCTAAACCAACTGCTGTATAAAAAAGCGTCCATCAGTGGCCCTAACAAGTATTTTGACACTTAAGTAACTTAAAAACTGTCATTGTCTTCGAAAGCCATTACATCAGATATGAAATATCAAGTTAGATGTAGCACAAACACACTTGAAAACATTAAACAATTATTTTTAGGCCCCAGTTTTAGGACCAGAATTGTTATTAGAAATATTCATCATGGATTCGTCCATTTTGTAGAAGATATTAGACTGTGAAAAGGGCCCTTAACACGTCTTATCCTGTCAGCAAACATCATTAGCTGATTCACCATGTGGTTTCACAATCATTACTATCGGAACATGTGGTCTATTAGATTAGCTCCATGAGCGTAATGAATATAGCGATAAGGATATTAACATTTGAACTGACGCAAACATACTGATTATTCACAATCCATACTGTATGTACAAATGAGCTGATTCATTTTTAATATAAACCATGTGTTACATAAGAATAGTAGTTTATGAGGCAATAAGCTCCTTTTCTAGCAAACTAAATTGATTTTTAAATGTCCTTCCTTTATGATAAATACAAATTTGTTTTTGGCCAATAAATATCTGCCTGTAATATCTCCTCTGGTCCGTTTTAACTGGTTTTGCTTAATGATGGTATCAAAACTTCAAACCAGCTATCTAGCTTTTTTTTTTTTTTTTTCTCTCAGTCAAAATGATTCATTAAAAAATGTCCAAAAGTACTTTGATGCAAGATTGTGAAAGGGTTTCACCTCAGTGAACCCTTCCCTGTGAGTTCTGCGGCTTTTGTACTGGGTCAGAATAACCTTGCGGTTGTAACAATGAAAGTAAGACCACGCAATATGATGTAAAACACTAGTGTCAGATGAGAAATGTGATTTGGATTTAGTCGTATGGCAATTAATGTGAGGTTAATGCAATTCTAATGTGACTTTGACAGAAATAAAAACTGTTTGTACACTTTGAAAGCACTAATATAGTTACATGTATGGAAGGTTGTTTCCACTATAAAAAATAAATAAAAAGAATAATTAAAAAAGAATAATAATCTGAAAGATGTAAACTCAATTCTGAGAAAAAAGTTCTGAATTGTGAAATTATTCATACCCCTTCATTTTTATCACATTTTGTTATGTTGCTGCCTTATGTTAAACTACTTTAAATTACTTTTTTTTTCACATCAGTCTACACTCCCTACTCCATAATGGCAAAGCAAAAAATAGGTTTTTAACATTTGTGCAAATTTATTAAAAATAAAACACTGAAATAAGTGCATTGCATAAGTATTCATACTCTTAACTCAGTACATAGTTGAAGCACCTTTACAGCCTCAAGTCTTTTTGGGTATGAGGTAACAAGCTTTGCACATCTGCATTTGGCAATTATCTGCCATTCTTTGCCTCACCTTTTCACCTCTCAAGCTCTGTCAGCTTGGATGGGGGCTGGCAGACATTTTCTAGAGTCCTAGTTGTTCCAATCGTCTTCCATTATGGATAATGCTTCTGTGAACCTTCAATGCAGCAGATTTTTTTTTCTGAACTCTTCCCTTGATCATTGCCTTAACGCAAGTCTGTCACTGAGCTCTACAGGCAGTTATCTTGACCTCAGGACTTGGTTTTTGCTCTGATATGCATTTTCAGCTGTTAGATCTTTTCTGAGAGGTGTGTGCCTTTCTAAATCATACTCATTCAAATTAATTTGCCACAGTTTAACTCCACTCAAAGTGTAGTAACATCTAGAAGCAATATGAATGCTCCTGAGCTAAATTTCGAGTGTCCCAGAGAAGGGTATGAATACTTATGCAACGGGATCTTTTCAGTGTTTTATTTTTAATAAATTTGCACAAATGTTAAAAACCTTTTTTTTGCTTTGCCATTATGGAGTAGGAGTGTAGATTGATGTGGGAAAAAAAAGTAATTTAAAGTAGTTTAACATAAGGCAGCAACAAAACAAAATGTGAAAAAAAATGAAGGGGTATGAATAATTTCGCAATGCACTGTATATATAAATTGCAAGATGTAAACACAAATCTGAGAAGAAAAGTTAGAATTGTGAGATGTAAACTCAGAATTAGATGGAAAACAAATAAAAAAGCTTTAAACTTGCAATTGTGAGAAAAACATTCACAGTTCTCAAAAAAAAAATGAGATGTAAACTAAAAAAAAAATTGCAAGATGTAAACTCTCAATTCTGAGGTAAAAGTTAGAATTGTAAGATGTAAATCTAAATTGCAAGCTGCAAACAATTCTGAGAAAAAAATAGAACTGTTAGATGTAAACTCAGAATTTGGAAAAAAAAATCTAAATTGCGAGATGTAAACTATTAATTCTAAGAGAAAAGTCAAAATTGTGAGATGCAAACAAAATAATAATAAAAAAAAACTAAAATGCAAAAAGTTTGAACTGCCTACTCACCAAAAAAGTCTTACCTGTGTATCCTAAAGCCAAAAACTGCAACAATATTACCATAATATTAACACTGAAGTCCTCAGAGGGCATTTTCTCTACAAGCAATATGACTAGCTGACACAGAACTGTGCATGTTGCATTTGTATGAAATGGGACAATAGTGAAAGTAGCACCAGTTTTGGTTATCAATCAAAGTAATTTGACATACTGTGCTGTCACTGACAATATCAGACCACTGAATGCCCTGACTAACCAAATAGAATCCATAAAAAATGATAAAACACTTGTTTGCAGGTCATCTAAAATAACTAATATTTACACTATGAATTAATATGCCATCTCAAAAAATAAGAAAACTCAGCAATAAACTATGCACTATTATGTCTAATGTTGAATTGCAGCACCGACATAAATATGTCTCCTAAATAAGATAACATCTTCCATTTGAACCACCGCGTTTCCAATAAACAATAACACGCTCTGCATAAATGGTGTTTTTAAAGCATTTTTTACTCAGCATTCTGCACATCCACTTATATAGGTGCATATGGACCATAAACTCTGCTCTCTTTAATGATTAAAAACCCTAGAAAAGTGGCAGATGGTGTCAAAAAACAGGTGGCTAATTATCTTACCACAGCTTTGCACCTCTGCCTCAGACAGTAAAATGCAAGCACCATTTAGACACAGTTAAGAGCAAGTCAGCTTCCACTTCCTGTGTGCGGTAATGAGCAATGCAGTGAAGTGAGAGGAGCCTTAAAGATAATGAGGATCCGGGCTCCGCAGGAAAAAAAAAAAAAAAACTCCACCAAAGACGGCTCGAAAACTCTATGTAACCCCGTATGTGGTTCAGACCAATGCCATTTCTTGAAGGCGAAATGTCCTAAAAGGCTTAATTAGATGTACATACATTATTTTTTGGTGCTATATCTGGATTTTAACAACCATGGAGTGCATTTCAAATAATTAAAAATTTGGAAATAATAATTGGAGTCAGAGATCCTGATGTAAAGTATTTTTAATGATTAGATTGCAATCACCTGCGGTTTAGATTATTACTTTAATTATTTTTGAACTAAAAGCCAATTTAGATCTTCAGAAGAGTGAAGCCAGGGTATTATTATTATTATTATTATTATTATTATTATTTTTTATTTTTTTTGTATTTTCTGCAATGATGTTGGAGGGAAAATCTGATGTGGAAAGGATTAAACACAAGAAAACATTAATGGTCTTGAGAGTATTGATAAGTTAATGCATTATCAAATACAGAGAATATTTAATTAGTCGAAATAGGTAATATTTTATTAATAAGTAAAGTAGTAAATATATGTTAAAAAGAAAACCCATAAGATTAAATAAATGGTTTGTCATTATATATAATACATTGCAATAGTTATATAGCAATAATTATTATTTGTGCTTGTTCTGCACACAAAGCTATGGAATGAGTCATTTGGACTATTTTTATGGTGGTTTTAGTGTGTGTTTTACTTCTTTGGAGCGTGACAGTCACGGTCACTCTGAACTGCTATGTAGGAAAAAGCTCTGAAAACTTTCCTTACATTCTCCTTTGGTAGAAAAATAACCCCACATTGGTTTGAAATGAAAATTATATTTTCATTTCAATAATTCATTTTTGGTGAACTAATGCAATTCTGAGGGAGAAAAGAAAAAAGCCTGAATTGCAAATCGCAACTAAACTGACAATTGCGAGAAAAAGAGAGAATTGTGAGATTAGAAGTCACAGTTACCTCACAATTCTGAGAAAAAGTTAGAACTTTTAAAAAAATTAAAAACACACACAAGATGTGAACTCACAGTTCTAAAAAAAATTAATAAATAAATTAATAAATTGTGAGATGTAAAATCACAGTTTAAATAAAAGTTAGAACACTCAAAATTATTATTTTTATTGCAAATTTTTAACTCACAATTCCAAAAAAAAAGTCAAAATTGGAAAATGTAAACTCAGAATTAAAAAAAAAATCTGTTGCAGGATGTAAACTCATAATAATACTATAATAATAAATAAATAAATAAATTCATTGTGTATACTCACAATTCAAAGAAAAAAAAAACAGAATTGTGATATGTAATCTCAGAATTTAAAAAAAAAATCTAAATTGCGAGAACTGCTAGGTGGATACTTAGAATTGTGAGCCTTAAACCTTGAAATTGCAAGATGTTAAAAATTGAAAGGTTTAAACTTTAAAAAAAAAAAAAAAAATCCCGGACGAGCCCCCAATTCAAGTTACATCCTATCCTATCTAGGGGATAAAGGACGTAACATGAAATGAGAGAGTACAAGCAAAAAAGGTGTAGGTATATAGAAAAATATATGTAGAAAAATAATCCCACATTGGTTTGAATTAAAAATTATATTTTCATTTCAATAGTTCATTTTTGGTGAACTATTGCAATTCTGAGGGAGAAATGAAAAAAGACAGAATTGCTAATCGCAGCTAAACTCACAATTGCGAGAAACAGAGAAAATTGTGAGATTAAAAGTCACAGTTATTTTTTTTAAGGACTGCGATATGTAAATTCAGAATCCTGAGAACAATTAAAACTGGTGAAATGCAAACTTAAAATTCTGAGAAAAAACTTAGAACTTAGAGATATGTAAACTTTGATTTTTTTTTTGTATTTGATGCAAAAATAGATGAAAAGAAGTGAAAAAATGCAAGAAGTGAACTCAAAAGGTTAATTGCAAGATGTAAACTCAGAATTGAATATTAAAAATAAAAATGTATACCGTAAGATGTAAACTCACAATTTTGAGAAAAAGTTAGAACTGCTAGATGTAACCTCAAAAATAAAACCCAAAAAAAGAAAGTAAAATAAATCAACATAAGATGTAAACTCACTGTTCTAAAAAAAAATCTAAATTGTGAGATGTAAAATCACTGTTTTTTAAAGTTGGAACTGCTAGATGCAAACTCAAAGTTATAATTTTTTATAGAATTGGGAAATGTAAACTTAGAATAAAAAAAAAATCTAAACTGCAAGATGTAAACTCATAATTCTGAGAAAAAATTAGAACTCCTAGATGTAAGCTCAAAATTTAAAAAAAATAATAATAATAATAAAAAAATCTAAATTGCGAGAAGGAACTGCTAGATGGAATCTCAGAACTGTGAGTCTTAAACCTGTAATTACAGTCTTGTCTCCAATTGTGAGACATACATTCGCAAAAGTAAAAAAAAAGTTAAAATTGTAAGATGTAAACCTAGAATTTGAAAAATAAATAAATAAATAAATAAAATATATATATATATATATATATATATATATATACACAGTGTATATATTGTCACGGGGGAGAAAACACACAACAAGGTTGGCTGGTGAACAAAAGCCCCGGAGGGTGGATTTATTAAAATTGAAGTACGTGGAGAGGTGAAAGGGGAATTAAAGTCCGTGGTGCTGTCGTGGCTGGTGCTCCTGTGAAGTCCTCGTGCTCGTGAAGGTGGGTGTCCAGGCGTGCTCAATCGGGCTGTCGGTCACTCGCTGCCTTCTGGGAGAGGAGAAACAAAGGATTAGTGCCAATGCGATCAGCATGAGACGGTTGTCTGTTGAAGTGTGTTTGGTGGTGGCTTTTAAAGCCACTTGATGACTGCCGGCAGCTGGGACCGATCAGCCCGTGATGAGGACGTGCAGGTGAGCTGCGTTGGTTGCCAGGGCGACGCTGATCAGCCCAGAGAGACTCGTCACATCCCCCCCCCCTAAGCGTCGTTCTGGCCCTGGGAACGAGAGTAGACAGTAGGGGTGAGATAAGGGGTGGGTGGGGAATGACCCCTGACAGACCTGCAAAAGCTGTCCACATCCGTGAGAGTCCATCAGCGTTGGCGTTGGCGGCCCCGGCCCGATGTCGCACTTCAAAGTGGAAGTCCTGGAGCGCGAGGAACCAGCGGGTCACCCTGGCGTTGGTGTCCTTGGCCCGGGCCATCCACTGTAGGGGGGCATGGTCGGTCACCAGGGTGAACTTACGGCCGAGAAGGTAGTACCGCAGCTCCAGGACTGCCCACTTGATGGCCAGGGCCTCCTTCTCGACGGCGGCGTAGTTCTTCTCTGCCTTGGAAAGCTTCCTGCTGATATAAATGATGGGATGCTCCTCACCTTCCTGGATTTGTGACAGGACGGCTCCCAGTCCGGTATCGGAGGCATCCGTCTGCAGCAGGAAGGGGCAGCCGAAGTCAGGAGCGCGGAGCACAGGCGACGAGGAGAGGGCCGTCTTGAGCCGAGCGAAGGCCTCCTCCGTGGCTGTTGTCCAACAGATCTTCTCGGGCTGCCCCTTCCTGGTCAGGTCTGTCAGGGGGGCGGCTAAAGAGGAGAAGTTGGGGATAAAACAGCGATAGTACCCCGCCAACCCCAAAAAGGCTCGTACCTGGGACTTCGTTTGGGGCTTTGGAGCGGACCGGATCGCCTCCACCTTCTTGTCCTGGGGTCGGATGAGCCCACGGCCGACCTGGAAGCCCAGGTACTTCGCTTCTGATAGCGCTAGGTGGCATTTGCGGGGGTTGGCGGTTAGTCCAGCCCGCCGGAGCTCCGAAAGCACCCTCCGCAGACGTTCCAGGTGTTCGTCCCATGCCTCGGAATGGACGACTACGTCATCTAAGTAGGCCGCCGCGTATGCTTGGTGGGGCCTCAGAATGATGTCCATCATGCGCTGAAATGTGGCCGGCGCTCCATGCAGGCCGAAGGGGAGGGTCCGGTACTGCCAGTGGCCACTAGGGGTAGAAAAAGCAGTTTTCGGTTTAGCAGAGGGTGTTAGAGGTACCTGCCAGTAGCCTTTTGTTAGGTCCAGGGTGGAGATGTACCGGGCCCTCCCCAGGCGGTCCAATAGCTCGTCGACCCGAGGCATGGGATAGCCGTCGAATTCGGAGACTTCGTTGAGGCGACGGAAGTCATTGCAGAAGCGGAGGGTGCCATCCGGCTTGGGTACCATCACAATGGGGCTGGACCATGGGCTGCGAGATGGTTCGATTACCCCCAACTTCAGCATTTCCTGGATTTCATCCTCTATAGCCTGCCGACAAGCTTCTGGGACACGGTAGGGCCGTTGCCTGACGATCACTCCAGGGGGCGTCCTGATGTCGTGGTAGGTGACGTTGGTCTGCCCGGGCCTGGAGGAGAACACATCCTGGAACTGACTGACCAGGTGCTGCAGCTCGGTCTTCTGGGCAGCCGACAGATGGGGATCCATGTCGACAACCACGGGATCGGTGAGACTGAGGGCGGCGAGCTGGTCTCGGGTCCCTTGCCACTTTTTCAGTAAGTTAATATGATATAACTGTTCCGCTTGCCTTCGTCCAGGTTGACGTATCTGGTAGGTAACTGGTCCAACCTTCTCCACCACCGTATACGGGCCTTGCCAGGTCGCCAGGAATTTGCAAGCGGAGGTGGGGACCAAGACCATCACCCTGTCTCCCGGTTGGAATTCCCGTGGTTGGGCTGCCCGATCGTAGTGGCGTTGTTGGGCCTGCTGTGCCTTGCTGAGATGTTCCCGGACTAATGGCATGACACGGTCAATCCGTTCTCTCATCTGCTTGACGTGCTCGATGACCGTGCGATGGGGGGCAGGCTGCTGCTCCCAAGCTTCCCGAGCGACATCCAGCAGCCCCCGTGGCTGGCGGCCGAACAGGAGCTCAAAGGGGGTGAAACCAGTTGAGGCTTGGGGGACCTCACGGATGCCGAAGAGGACGTAGGGGATCATGAGGTCCCAATCCCGCCGGTCTTCGGCTGCCACTCTTCGGAGCATCTGCTTCAGCGTTTGATTAAAGCGCTCAACGAGTCCGTCGGTCTGCGGGTGGTAGACGGTTGTCCTCAACTGTTTCACCCGCAGCAGCCTGCAGAGGTCAGCCATTAGCCGGGACATGAACGGTGTTCCCTGGTCAGTCAGGATCTCGGTCGGTATGCCCACCCGGCTGGCCAACAGAAACAGTTCCTGGGCGATGGCTTTCGCTGTGGCTTTCCTCAGGGGGACTGCTTCCGGATACCGGGTGGCGTAATCCACGATGACGAGGATGTGTTCATGTCCTCGGGCAGACTTAGGCAACGGCCCTACCAGATCCAGTCCGATCCGCTCGAAGGGCACCTCAATGATGGGCAAAGGAATCAGCGGACTGGGGGGAGGAGTCCTGGGTGCCGTGCGCTGGCAGGTCGGGCAGGCTCTACAGAACCCCTTCACATCGGCCTCCAGGCCCGGCCAATGGAAGCGGTCCCGGATCCGCTGGATGGTATTCGCTGCCCCCAGGTGACCTGCCATCGGATGGGAGTGGGCCAACTCCAGGATAGTCTCCGTCTTCGTTCGGGGAACGACTAAAAGCTCCTTCTCCTCCCCCCGTCGCTGGGCGACGCAGTATAGCAGACCGCCTCGGACGATGAAATGCGGGAGAGGATGGGGCCGTGGGAGGACGTCGTTGCCGTCGATGGCTCTGACCTGGCTCCAGCAGTGCTTTAAACGATCGTCCTCCCGTTGTTCCTTGGCGAAAGAGCCCCCCTGGCTGGCCTGTTGAAACACATCATAGAAGAGGTTAGCGTTTTGAGAGGGGGACTCACCATCTCTCCCGCTGTCCGAGGCTAGCAGCGCTGGCCGGCGGCGGGGTCCTCTTGGCCGGCTGCGGCGGCGACGGTTCCCTTCCGGGCTGGCGGGCTGAGCGGCGGCGGCGAGCAGGCGGTCAAACCCCGGCCAATCTCTTCCAAGCAGTAGGGGGACTGGTAAGTTTTTCACCAATCCAGCCTCCACAGACCAGGTGCCATGGGCGGCGGTGATG
>NC_133367.1:32833424-32848424 GCF_049309525.1 Garra rufa | reverse complement strand
TCCATTAATTTTTTGTTCTGAAAGTGAACTACTTCTTGTGTGCTTAACAATAAATGAAAGGGTTAGTTTACCCAAAAATGAAGATTCTGTCATTAATTTCTCACCCTCATGTCGTTTTAAAACTCTAAGACCTTTGTTCATCTTCAGAACACAAATTAAGATATTTTTGATGAAATCTGAGAGCTTTCTGATTTTTTTGTGCGCAAAGAAAACAAAAAATAACATCTTTAATCAACAATTTATTCTCTTCTGTGTCAGTCTTCGACGCGCATTCACCACTCAGAAAGCTTTCAGATTTCATAAAAAATGTCTTAATTTGTGTTCTGAAGATAAGTGTTAAGTTCTTACAGGTTTAAAATGACATAAGGATGAGTAATTAATAACAGAATCTTAATTTTTTTGGTGAACCATGCCTTTAATATCCCTATGAAATTATTTTTAAATAATGTGTTATAAAAATTCTCTCTGACTGATACTGTGGGAACATCTATAAAAACCGAAGAGGATCTTGAAAACAAATGGAAAGGCACAGAAGACTTTCCAATAAATCGTTCTGTAGGCTACATAAAACCCGCAAACAATGCTGCATTCAATCTATCACATTTTAGTGTCCATCATGATTTCTTGTTGTAATGTAAAGCACGCAAAAGCTAGGCGGACAAAACAGCGGAGTACACAATTCCAGCGGAAGGATTTAAAGGTTTAAAGGCCATTTCCGATCCATGGGGTTACATCTCCATAATGGCCTCATTATTCATGACTATGGCCTGAAACACTGAGGTTGAGGTAATGAGCTCTTCACTAGTTGCTGAATATCACCTTTTTCCGAAGCATTATGTTATGAATTCACATACAGTACTCAAGAATTCAGGCCGGCGGAGACAATGCTGCTGTGAATGCTCTTCCGTGCTTGCTATTGGTTTTTGATACTGACCAATGATCGGTTTTCGCATAATGAATATCTCTGGGAGTTAACCCGACAGCATTGTGTATAAAAATTGTGTACAGCCTTTAGGTTCAGGCACCATACAAATCCTGCTAAAAAAAAGAAAAACAAGTAAAGCCTACGGTCTTTTGCTGGTCTTGCATGTCTACAGCAGACGTGACCGGCGTCACGTCACATCACATCACATCACGGCAAGTCAAATCGAAGTTGTTCACCAAAGCAGAAAAGCTGAACATCAACTCAGAAGCTAAAGGGGTAGTTCACCCCAAAATCAAAATTCTATCATTAATTAGGCCTATTTGCCTTCATGTCGTTCCAAACCCGTAAAACCTTTGTTCATCTTTGGTACACAAATGTAGATATTTTTGATGAAATCCAAGAGCTTTCTGACCCTGCACAGACAGCAACTCAACTACTATGTATACTAGCCTGGTCTCATTGTTTATACGTAGGTATTTATACCTCTTAACCTACCTCCAAACCTAAACCTACCTGTCAAATTTGAGATTTTGGGCTTTTTGGTTTTTCATTAAGTGTTTTTCAGACTACACTTTTAAAATTAAAGGTGCTTCACGATGCCATACAAGAACCTTTTTTGTCAAAATGGTTCCATAAAGAACCTTTAACATCTGAAGAACCTTTCTGTTTCCCAAAAGGTTCTTTGTGGCGAAAGAAGGTTCTTCAAATTATAATAAGGTAAGAAAGAGATGGTTCTTAAAAGAACCTTTGACTGAATGGTTCTTTGTGGAACCAAAAATGGTTCTTCAATGGCATCGCTGTCACATGTTTGTTCTGTTGTGTTCCTGTCTGAGTTAGTTCCTCATTTGTTCCCATGGTTTTTGATTAATTGCTACACACCTGTTTCAGTTCTCCCTAATTAACCTTCTAGTATTTAAGTCCTGCGTTATCCCCATTTCCTTTGTCTGCTATTAGATGTTCCCATGTGTGTGATTCTCCTTGCTCTCCTGTATTTTCGTTGTGGATTATATTAAAAGACTGCATTGGAACATTCTTGCTTCGTGCTCTTTCCTTAAGCCACACAACCCGTGACAGAATAGCAGACCGTAACAGTATATTTGCGGCGTTTTTCTTCCTTTTGTTTTTGATTTGTTTCTTTTTACCTTCCCTCTCCCGGAATGGATTTGCCAGCTGTCCAACTCCTCTGCCTGGAGCAACAGGACCGTTCGCTGGAGGACCACACTAGGGACTTTTTAGATCTGGCGTGTCTTACACACTTCCCGGATCGCTCGCTCAGTGCTTTCTATCACGCCAGCCTGAGCGAGCCGTGTAAGGCACGCCTACCAGCGAACGGTCCTAGGGAGAATTTCGCCGCCTTCGTGGAGTGGGCGCTGGAGAGTAATGGACTGTATTTCTCCGTCTGTCCTGTTCAGGAAGACCTCTCCAGCCCCACTCCCGATCCAGAGCCCAGCCAGCTTTCATCACCCCGCAGCACGGAGCACAAGCCAGAGCCCACCGCAGCCGCACAGCCAAAGCCCGTAGCGATTAAAGCGCCACGATCTGCCGCAATTAAAGCGACAGAGGACATCATCGCCCCGGAGATTGAGCCTGATGACGCGACTGACCAGGTGTGTGAGCCGGCTACACTGTGCAACACCGTAGGAGTCCTTGTGGAGATCGAGGGCTTAGAGGGAGGTCCCGCCCACACTCCTAACACTGAGGGTGAGCTGCAGCTGAGCTATGGATATTATCATAAAGAACTTTTGGAAATATTTGAAGTGGATCTTATAGACTGGTTTGGGGAGATATTATCCAGCTCTCCTGTGTCTCCGCTGGTTCCGTCCAGCTCTCCTGTGTCTCCGCTGGTCCCGTCCAGCTCTCCTGTGTCTCCGCTGGTTCCGTCCAGCTCTCCTGTGTCTCCGCTGGTCCCGTCCAGCTCTCCTGTGTCTCCGCTGGTTCCGCCCAGCCGTCCTGAGTCCCCGCTGGTTCCGCCCAGCCGTCCAGAATCTCCGCCAGTCACATCCAGTCTTCCAGAGTTTCCGAAAGCTCCATCCAGCCGTCCAGAATCTCCGCCAGTCAAGTCCAGTCTTCCAGACCCTCCGCTGGTCCCGTCCAGCCGTCCAGAGTCTCTGAAGTTCCCACCCAGCCTCCCTCTCCCGCCTCCACTCAAACCAGCCAGTTCCTCAGCCCTGTCTCTGCTAGTGCCTGTCTGTCCCTCAGCTCACCCTCAGGCTGCGCCATCTAGGATTGTGGATCCATCTCGGGACTTCCAGGCTCCAGCTCCGCCTAGGCGGGTCGATCCCCAGTCTCTACCTCCAGCCTCCGAGTCCTGGACTCCACCTCGGTCCTCCGACCCTTCGGCTCCGCCTTGGCTCCTGGCTCCCTCATCTCCACCATGGCCCGTCATCCCACCAGCTCCACCGGGCTCCCTCGTCTCTCCGGCTCCGCCTTGGTCAGTCGTCGACCATCCGCCGCCTCGGGACTCCATTCCTCCGGCTTCGCCTTGTCACTCTGTCCCTCCGGCTCTGTCAGGCTCCTCCTTCCCTCCAGCTCCGCCTTTGTCCTCTGTCGCTCCGGCTCTGCTGCGGTCTTCCGGATCCACATCTCCGCCTCATTCGCCTGAGCCATCAGCTCCGCCTTGGCCCTCTGGACCCTCTGTGTCACCCTGGCTCTCCGTCTGCTCGGCTCCACCTGGGTCACCTCTGCCAGTAGCTCCGTCTCCATCGCTCGTCCCCAGGGTGTCATCTGCCATCTCTCCACCATGGCTCCTCCCTCCTTCGACTCCGCCCTGGGGCCTCGTCCTGGCTGGTCTCTGGACTACCATCTGGCTCCTCCTGCTTCTGGCTCCTCCCTGGCTCCTTCCTCCATCTACTCCACCCTGGCCTCCTGAACTTTACTCCTTTCCCATTGCCTGCCCTTCGCCTGCCCCACGCCCGCCTCCTGAACCCCCACCCTCCCTCCTCTGTTGGACTCTTTGTCGGCGCGAGGACGCGCCTTTCCGGGAGGGGGCGAAATGTCACATGTTTGTTCTGTTGTGTTCCTGTCTGAGTTAGTTCCTCATTTGTTCCCATGGTTTTTGATTAATTGCTACACACCTGTTTCAGTTCTCCCTAATTAACCTTCTAGTATTTAAGTCCTGCGTTATCCCCATTTCCTTTGTCTGCTATTAGATGTTCCCATGTGTGTGATTCTCCTTGCTCTCCTGTATTTTCGTTGTGGATTATATTAAAAGACTGCATTGGAACATTCTTGCTTCGTGCTCTTTCCTTAAGCCACACAACCCGTGACAATCGCTTGTAGAACCTTTTAAATCACCTTTATTTTTAAGAGTGTAGTGGAAAGAAAACATCCAAAAGACACCTTTAAGTGTTTCTTTTATAGCACTTTATCTATTTGTGTCAATAGATTTTCTCAGAATGAGTTTTTCTCCTACACTGAGCAATAAATCTCAGTAGCACTTACTCACACTAAACTTTACATTTTTATTCCTGTCTATATCCTGAAGGTTTTTACAGAGGGATTTGTTCATATATAATTTGCTTGATTTTGCATGTTTGAGTTTACATGTTTTGAGGAAAACATTTCAGGATTTCTCTCCATATAATGGACTTCTATGGTGCCCCCGAGTTTGAACTTCCAAAATGCAGTTTAAATGAAGCTTTAAAGGGCTCTAAACGATCACAGCCGAGGAAAGAAGGGTCTTATCTAGCGAAATGATTGGTTATTTTCTAAAAACGTTTACAGGTTTATATACTTTTTAATCTCTACATAGAGTACACACAAAGCTAGACAAGACCAGCATTTGAGGTTAAAAAGTATATAAATTGTATTTTTTTTTTTTAGAAAATAACTGATGGTTTTGATAGATAAGACCCTTCTTTCCTCGGCTGTGATTGTTTAGAGCCATTTGAAGCTGCATTTTGAAAGTTCAAACTCGGAGGCACCATAGAGGTCCATTATATGGAGAGAAATCCTGAAATTTTTACTCAAAAAACATAATTTCCTTACGACTGAAGAAAGACAGACATGAACATCTTGGATGACAAAAGGGTGAATACATTATCTGTAAATTTTTGTTCTGAAAGTGAACTACTCCTTTAAACGATTGCAGAAATGTTATTTATTTCAAGGGTTTAAAATGTACTTATAATGTTATAAATGTTATAATTTCATATTAAGTAAACGGTTAAACTATTTAATAATGCAATTGAAAACATAAAAACAACAATAATGAAATTAATGCTGCGTGATTTCAATGTTCATAGGGATTTGTTTTTATGTGTTGTCAATACGTCAGTATTGCATGTTAAAATGCTAAAAATATGTAAGTATTTGTATGTTTAGATGCTGTAAATATGTCAGTATTGTACGTTTTGGTGTCTGGAAAAACGTATCTACAGTAAATGTACGTTTTGTAGAACCACATTTTACGTAAAATACATTCAATTTATCGTGAGATCACATTGGTTTTACAACACCTTAGACAGAATAATGTCAAAAGACAAAGTAAAAAAGTATAAGGACTTTAAGTAAAAACTTTACTTGATCCTTACTCTAATTTATTTCATTTTGAGACTTGAGGGGAAAACTAGTCCGAGTTTAACCACACATGCACACCAATTAAACCCACATAATCTAGCCATGTAAGGCTACCACAACACCTGTGACGAATTTGGCATGCCTGCCCGACCCAGGGCGCCGTCTGTGCCCGTGATAAATATCCCAATAAAGAGCGAAACCTCGCGGCCCTCGGAAGACGCGAAATGTGCGGCCACCCTAATTAGGTAGAAGAACCCCAACTGAACGTATGATCAATAGAGCATCTCTGCTCACTGTCACGTCCCATTATCGGTGCGGCTCATCATTTACAGCGGTTTTACCTCTAGTTTTCTAGCGGAGCTCTCCACTGTCATTAGCTGTAAATCAGAGGCAGAACGTGTGGCGGGTTAAGGCGCCGCTTTAATTACGGCAGCTGCAAAGCCGTTTCGGCCCTGACTCACCTCGTGTCGAGATCACATGGCCGTCCGTCCGCGAGTGCAGCGACGCACGACGCTTTGAAGCCCACACGCGCCGCAGGATGACCCGTAGTGCATAAACAAGCTAATTCAACTGAGTTCGTCATTCTAGTCAAATAAAAGTGAAATAACGAGCAAACTTCTCCAACTCGGAGTTTGGACAATTCTATTAACTTCTCATTTCCGCCGACAGGTGAAGCCGTCTGTTGGCGAATTGTGAGCTATTGGTAAAATTAGGTCTAGTCCTTTCTCAAATGGGTGCAGAGGGAGGTTGTCACACCTTTAGTGTGATTAATTAATGTTTGCTTCTCGACGCGAGCTCGAACCACGGAAGGAAAGTGAATGCTTCTTCATTTGCGTTGTCAGGATTACAAAGGGGAAGGGTAATCCAAATCAGCTTCTTAGACGACAGCTGCTTTATCATCATTACAATGGGTTTACTGGTGTCTGTTTGGGGCGATTTCAAAGCGTCTACGAGAAATAAATCTATAAACTGAAGTTCCTAGTTGTTTGTCACTATTCAAAGACTACTAGAGAGTTGCAAGAATAGATGGACTCCTCTGGATTTAGGTGTGCGTATGAGCACCTTCCTTAGAGGACTGTGGGGAATCTAACCTGGAAATAAAGACCTGGAAAATTAATATGAATTAATTATATCAACTCAAAAGTCTTCTTTAATTGTTCTTCAGAGTTAATTTGTGCAACCAGTTCACACAGTGGTCTGAGTGATTTATTAGTGAATTAGTCATAATCTAAAAAGAAATTCTCAGAATCATTATCTAAATGACTGGAAAGGTCACTGAAAAGCCATTGAAGTTATTTTCTTTTAAATCAACTCTTTTAAGTGAAGCACTCACTCACTGGTTCAGAACATCTGAATGATTCATTCTTTTCAATTAATAAGTCCAACTGGTTCCCAAAGCTGTCTGAATGATCTATTAGTGAATCAGTCCAAATCTTGAAACAAACCGTTATCTAAATTATTTCCAAAAATAAATCATTATCAAAAAAAAAAATAATGAAAAAAAAACTGAAAAAGTCATGAAATTACTGTTCTGTTGAGTCAACTGTTTTCATTGGATCTGTTAAATCAGTTAACAATGTGGTCTGAATAAATCATTAGTGAATCAATCCAAATATTAAAAAATAAACTTAAATTAAATCTGCTAATCATTATCCAACATGAATCATTATCAAAAAGAGAAGAATCCATAATGATTCATTATCCAAAATGACTGAAAAAGTCATAAAAAGCCGCCATTGACATTACTGTCCTGTATAGTCAAATATTTTCACTGAATCTGTTAAACTAGTTCATAACATAGTATAAGTGATTCAGTAGCGAATTAGTCCAAATGTGTAAAAATCTTTTAGTCTATTAAGTCTATCTATCAGTAGCTGCATTTCCATTACAGATCTGGCAAAACTTTGGCGCTATTTTATAAATGTCGATTAAAAAGCATTGCGAAATGACAGCTTCATTGTGAGCTGTAAATGCGGGGAAAAAAAAAAAAAAAAAAAGTTTCCATTGCTGTTTTGCAAAATATTCCTTTTTCGAACTGTCTGAAAAACCACCTCATGTGAGCGTAAAAACTTGTTTGCGATATATGGGAGTTTTCGCGCAATTGACGCGTTTCCATTAGACATATTTTCAATTCGCAATTTCAATTTGCACAATTTAAAGGGTAATGGAAATGCAGCTACTGCTGTATTAGTCAAACTGGTTCCCAAAGTGCTCTGAATGATCAATTAGTGAATCAGTCCAAAGTTTAAAACAAACTATTATCCAAAATGAATCATCAAAAAAAAAAAAAAAAATCATTATCCAAAATGACAGAAAAAGTTATCAAAAGGCCATTGTTCTGTTAAGTCAGATCTGTTCACTGAATCTGTTATGCTAGTTTAAAATGTGGTCTTAATGATTTATTAGTGAATCAGTCTGAATCTGAAAACAATTCCGTGAGTCAGTAATCAAATAACTGGAAAGGTCATCGATTCTTTTATTAAAATTCTATTCAATGGATCTGTTAAAACCAGTTCACAACATGGTCTGAGTGATTAATTTGCAAGTCAGTCCAAATAAAAAATAAATAAATACTGCAAATAATTATCCAAAATAAATCATTATAAAAAAAAGAAAACAAAGAAAGAAAAGTATCCAAAAATAATCATTATCCAAAATGACTGAAAAAGTAATGAAAAAGCCATTGCTCCATTGAGTAAAATATTTTCATTGAATCTGTTAAAACAAGTTCATAACATGGTCTGAATGATTCATTAATGAGTCAGTCCAAACACAAAAAAGTAATATCAAAAATGAATAATTATCAATAAATAAATAAATAAATAAAAATAAAATAATCCAGAAAGATAAATTATCCAAAATGATTGAAAAAATCAGGAAAAAGTCACTGACATCACTGTTCTGTTGAGTCAAATCTGTTCATTAAATCTGTTAAACCAGTTCACAATGTGGTCTGAATGATTCATTAGTAAATCAGTCCAAATCTAGAAACAATTCTGTGGTTCAGTAGTCAAATGACTGGAAAGGTCATTGATTCTTTTGTGAAAATTCTATTCAATGAATCTGTTAAAACCAGTTCACAACATGGTAGGAATGATTCATTAGCAAATCATTCAAAATTATCCAAAATGACTGAAAAAGTAATGAAAGCCTCTGTTCAGTCATCTCTTCTTACTGAATCTGTTAAACAAGTTCACAATGTGGTCTGAATAATTTAATAGTGATTCAATGAATCTGTCAAAACCATTTCCACCATGAAATATGTTAAATCTGACCAGTTTACCAGTGAATCAGTTAAAACCAGTTTAAAAAATCTGCAAGTCATTATCTAATTTATTATCCAAAATGAAACTCTAAAATAACTGGAGTCAACTCTTTTAATTGAATCTGTTAAACCAGTTCATAATGTGGTCCGAATGATTCATTAGTGAATCAGTCTGAATCTAAAAACAATTTTTTGAGTCAATATCCAAATGACTGGAAAGGTCATTGATTCTTTTGTAAAAAAATTCTATTTACAGTGAATCTGTTAAAACCAGTTCACAACATGGTCTGAATGATTGATTAGCGAATCTGCGAATCATTATTAAAAAATAAAATAAATAATCCAAAAAGATTCATTACCCAAAAAAACTGAAGAAGTCGTGGAAAAGCCATTGAAATTACTGTTCTCTGGAGTCAACTCTTTTAATTGAATCTGTTCAAAATGTGGTCTGAATGATTCATCAATGAATCAGTCAAAATCTAAAAACAATTCTGTGAGTCTATATCAAAATTACTGGAAAGGTAATTGATTCTTTTGTAAAAATTTGATTCAATGAATCTGTCAAAACCATTTCCACCATGAAATCTGTTAAATCTGACCAGTTTACCAGTGAATCAGTTAAAACCAGTTTACCATGAAGTACATGAAAAAGCAAATCGGTGGAAAAAATGACTCACAAATCTGCTTGAATGATCTATTAGCAAAAGCACAAATCTGACAGAATGCTAACAATTTGCTTTGTCCAGGTATATTACAACTTCTTAATCATTGCTTATTTAGAGGTGCTTGTTTGTTTAAAATCTTAAGGTCAAAGAGTGTATTAAAAGTGGTCCTTAAACAATTAAATATATAAATGAAAACCTTTTCAAATGTCATGAGTGAACCTCAAAAGAGTGGAAAAAAGGCACATGACACCTTTAAAGCGAACTCACTTGTTATGTACGATGTGGCTCATGCAGCACACATCCTTGAGAAATGCCTTACAGTGATTGTCTTTTTGTCTGTTCGCTTGTGAAATTATACCTCTGTGATCATCACACCAGGGAAAGGAACATCTAAGACCATGCATCATCCTATTTTGGGCCCTCAAAACAAACACCAATAAAGCGCAGATCCTTGGAGAGCTGCAGGGGAGGATTTCAAAGCAATAAACGCACCTCTTGCTTTGTAAACATTTGTTTAGCACCTCCGAAAAGAAACACACACACACACACACACGAACATGGACAAGTAAAAAGGACTGGGGTTAGTTGTCACACAGCCTATATCCTTTATTTCTTTTATATGCAAAATATAATATATTATATAACATATTACGCATATTACATATTATATAATATGTAATGCATAATAACATCAAATAATGTTATCATTTATTTAAATAAAACATTTTGGTATATTTAATAAATTATATAATAAAAATATTTATATTATTATATTGTTAAAATATAAAATATGAATATAAATATTAGGTATATTGTTTTTTTTATTTTATTTATATTCTTAAAAAAATATTTTTATAATAAAATGTATATTTCAAACACACACTTTAGATTTATACAAAAAAACTATAATTATAATAATACAATTATAACAATATTTAATTATACAATAAATTATGTGTTATATTTTATTATTAAAAGAAAAAGAAAAAAAATATATATAAGAAAACTAATAATAGTAGCACTAATAATTATTATAATAAATTATATATTATATTTAATGATATATTATTATATTATAATAATTAGTTACCAAATCTTTTAATAATTTAATTAAATTGTTAACAACATTAAATTATACAATAAAATACATATTATGTAGTGTACTTTTTTTAATAAAATTGATGTCATTATAATAAGTAGTGTTATATAAAAAACAGCAAATATTTTACAAATATTAATTACAGTAAAATTAAAATAAAATGTTATATATAGCGAGAACACTGATAATAGCAATAATTATATTATATTATAATTAACTTAATAGTTTAATTTTAATAAAATTATAACAATATTTATTTGTACAATAATTACATATTATATTGGAGACGTTACATTGGGATCTCGCTTGAGAGACCGATCATCTCTGAGCCTTATTAAAAAGGCCAATTGAAAATTGCCGCACCACTCAGTCAGGCTTTTGCTGAAGAGCCGGGAGAGCCCAGCGTCAGCGCGACGCCAGGGGCGTGGCAGGGGAATGTAACGTCTCCGTTCCCTCCTTCAGGGAATGAGGGTTACCTTCGTAACCTAGACGTTCCCCTTCAGTCGAATCACTTCGACGTTACATTGGGAACTTAGACCCATGGAAAAGGCCACGACCCTGACGCCGCGTTACGCACAACGCCACGTGCCGGCAGGTCTTCCCAGACGTGTCCGCAGGCGGTCATTGTAACGTAACCTTCCCAACGCCCTGAGGCCCAATAAGGGGGGCCTACAGGGATGCCAGTAGTACTGAAGCATGGGTTGGGGGGGCGGAGCACATGGAATTCTTACATGTGGAATGAAAATAATTCAATATATCCATAAGCTTGTTAGGGATACACGAGGGAAACAGCGGTCTCCTCCGCTGGAATATTGAAAAGTATAGCCACAACCTGCGGGGCGAAGGAGACCCAGGCAGGATCACAGTCAGGAACTACTCCGCACCTAGGCCTGACTGCGGGGCATGGAGGACCCAGGGTTCGCCGGAGGGAACATACTGGGAAATGGCGCACGGATCCACGTGGGAATGGCGCAGCAAGCCGACACCAGCCATCCTCACGCTCGCCTGAAGTCTTATGTTAAGACACGGGAGGATACGGCCTCTGCGCGGAGGTTGTAGAACCTAGCGAAGGTATTAGGTGTCGCCCAGCCCGCAGCTCTACAGATATATGCTAGTGAGGCGCCATGAGCCAACGCATAGGATGAAGCAACACTCCCAGTGGAGTGGGCATGAACACCCAAGGGGCATGGCTCTCCCTGATATAGATAAGACAGGGAGATGGCATCTACCACCCAATGAGCCAACCTCAGTTTGGGGACAGCATTCCCTTACTGCTGAACCCCGAAGCAGATAAGCTGCTCGGTGCGCCTGAAGTGCCGAGTGATTTCATTTTCACATATTTATAGACACAACATCGCAAGGCTGGGTCTGCCTCCTCCAGGGCAGAGCTTGCAGGTTCACCACTTGATTGCGGAAAGGCGTGGTGGGGAACCTTGGGCACAATAACCGGGCCGGGGTCTCAGGTTGTAACGTGAGAGTCGCCGGGCCCGATTTCTAGACACGCTTCGCTGACAGAGAAAGGTTGTACGTCTCCAACCCTCTTGATGGAAGCCAGGGCATTCAGGAGTGCTGTCTTAATGACAGGAATTCTAGCTCGACTGAGGCCAGTGGCTCAAATGGAGCGCCCCGCGGCCCTGAAGGGCGACGGGGGGGTCCCAAGAGGGTATGAGGTGCAGTCTGGGCACCTCTGAGGGACCTCACGACCAGTGGGTGCTTACCTACTTTGCTCCATCTACTGCATGTGATATGCGGCTAAGTGGCGGCATATATTCCGAGAGTCGAGGGGACAGCCTGCGCTCCAACTCTCCTGCAGGAAAGGAAGCACTACTGCAATCGTGTATCTCTGTGCCTCTCAGCGAGAGGAATGCCAGCAAATAGACCTCATCTCAGTGCGTAAGCCTGCCTGTGTCAAGGGAGCTCAGTACTGAGTGATAGTTTGTATCACGGCCTGTGGAAGGCCGGAGAGGTCTACGGTGTCAAACCGTGCCCTTACAGGGAGGGACTGCCGCGAGGGAATGGTTACTAAGACCTAAGTCCGGGTGGGCCATCCTTGTAGCGCAACCTACAGACTTACTCCTCGTCCTCCCTGGACTTGCACAGTGTCTGCGCAAGGAGGCTCGCTGGGGAAGGGCGTACTTGGGCCCTGGAGGTCAGCTGTGTGCCAGTGTTACTCTGGCAATGGGAGGAATCGTAAGGGCGAGCGGATGTGGCTGGGCCTTGCCGATATAACTCCAACTAGCTGCGTCACGGGGTGGAGTCGCCATTCTGCAGGTGGGTGGACTGCCGTGGGAACCGACCAGCTGCACGGTTGAGTTTCCCTGCTTCAAATGAATGGCAAGTAGCAAAATCTGCCACGTTGGACTCCATGGGAGCAGATGGGGAGGAGCTGTAAGCCTCTGTCGTACATGGCAACCCAACCCGTGGTAAGCCACGGGCTGACTTGTCGGCAATACTGCGGGAAAACGCCAGTCTGGAGTGAGCCGAGATGCCATGCCCATCATGGGACTCGATCGTGCTGAAGCGGTCTCACATGAAACAAGCTTAGCGGCAAGCGGCTAGAGCTGTCATGTGCCCCAGGAGCCTCTGATTTTGAGAGGACCGCTGTATTGTGCCTGATTAGCTCAGGGACTACAGCACTGACTGCGCGCTCTTGGTAGCAAGGCGGGCCGTCTTGTGGACCGAGTCGGGCTCCCGACCGAGGAAAAGGATTCCCTCGGTTGGCCTGAAGGACCAGATGGCGGGGGTGCCGAAGCACCAGGTCCCTGTATTCGCACAACGGAACTCACGAGTGGGCTGGTAAAGCACCAGTCGAAGAGACAGTTGAAGACGCGAATTCCTGTCTGCCGAAGAGGGGACAGGGGAGCTCCCATGGCCTAAAGAAGGCAGGAAGGAGGGGGACCGGCCAAATGGAAGCACCTCGCGCTGAAGCGCTCGATCCCCGGGGCAGACCACAGAAGGGGTGTGCGCCGGGGAAAGATCGAGACGCGACAGCGGGTGCCCTTCAGGCAGATGGCTGCGACCCAGTGGCGAGGGGAGAGGAGCTGGAGCGTGCTCCAAATGAATAGGGAGCGCGCCACGATTTTGTCAGCTCCTCATGCATCTCCGGGAAGAACGGGACCTGGGGGGGGCACCGGCGGCAGCGCTGCGCTCCCCCCCAGGAACCAATCGTCCAGCCTAGAAGGATCGGCCGGAGGCTCTTAAGGAACCCCCAGACTGATCCCCCCCGGCTGCCCGGAGAAGCATAGCCGACAGTTCGACATCAACCTCCGGAGGGGCAGCGACCACGGGTGGGCGCTGTGCCGCGGGAAGAGATGTGTCACCGTCTGACTCTCCCTCTGATGCTGTGACAGACATCTCATCCTCTGCAAGAGCACCGAAGGAGAGGCTCGGCCCGCCAGGCGGGGAAGCGTACTGCTGCGGAAACTCAACGGGACCACGCTGAGACAGAGAAGTCCGCAGGGCTTTTTGAGCCGGCGGAACGTTCTCTACCATAATTTGAATGTCCCCCCCGGGCCTCACCGCGGTGGCCAAAGCGCATTGGCGGCTCAACGGCTGACTGCGGGAGGGAGGCGGGGGGAGCCAGCTCGCGAACGAGCGGCGGGACTTCAGCGTGGCCGTGGTCATGCTTTCACCGTGTGGGCATGAACCATTCATGAACGCCGCCTCAGCGTGCTCAAAGCCTAAACACGAGGCAGCGTTCATGTCCGTCTGCTGAGGAGAGGAAACTACCACACCCAGAAACGCACGGCCGAAAAGATATTCTGAAAAGAACGTCTGAAACGGCCGCTAGAAATTGCTCTTTTGTGATCCTGGTTGCCCAGGGAGGCGCCGCGGGGGCAACCGTGCACTCGCCGGGGCTGCTCGCTGGAAATGCAAAGGCTTTATATGGCCGTGAAAACGGCCGCCCGCAGGATCACGCTGGCGGCTGCCAAACAATGCTCTTTCTGTGAAACACTCTTTTAGTTTTGGCAGCGCATCAGCAGGAGGGAGCATGAACTCTGAAGAACTCTTCTTAGTAGTAGCAGTCAAGAGGACCGAGGCTCGATCCATCGGCTCTGAAGCAAAAAGTCTGACTGAGTGGTGCGCGCCGCCATCTTATATACCCGTATGTACGGGGGCGTGGCCGGCGCGCACGTCCACTCGCCAATTTTCAATTGGCCTTTTTAATAAGGCTCAGAGATGATCGGTCTCTCAAGCGAGATCCCAATGTAACGTCGAAGTGATTCGACTGAAGGGGAACTAATAATAGTAGCACTAATAATTATTATAATAAATTATATATTGTATTATATTATATAATATTATAATAGTTACCTAATCTTTTAATAATTTAATTAAATTGTTAACAATATTTAATTATACAATACATATTATATTGTACTTTTTTTTTATAAATATAACCAACGTCATTATAATAAGTAGTGTTATATAAAAATACATATTTTTTACAAATATTAATTTGAAAAGAAAATATTGGAGTAATTACAGTAAAATTAATATATATATATATATATATATATATATATAT
>NC_133367.1:32815182-32832924 GCF_049309525.1 Garra rufa | reverse complement strand
TTTAGAAAATTTGAGTTGAGAATCTAAAACGATTCTGAAAATTTTCCCTCTTCTATTTCTTCATTTTGTACCATGATATTTATTTATGTATTTTTATTAGAGAAACACATAAAAACGGTTTTATGTTCAAAGTAAGGAGATTTTCCTCTACATTTGAGAATTTAAAATTATTACAACTATGGCTGCTGTCTAAGCAGTGGTGTATATTACTATATCATCCACATAAAGTTGGCAATTAACATCTGGGCAACAACTTGGTAAACCATTTATAAACAGACTAAAGAGCAGTGGGCCTAACATTGAACCTTGAGGTATAACCATTTTATTGTTCAAAAACAAACTTTTCCTGCTCATTTCTTACACATTGCTCTTTTTCATTAAATATCATTATAATGATAGTAATATCAGGATGTATGCAAAATCCAAAAATATGCATTTATTATGAAATGTGAACCTCTTTATGAATATGAGCTATTAGGCACTGATAAAAATTATTCTGTGGTGTAGTAAACACTACAGAAAAAAAATTCTACATGAAAAAGTTAGTTCAGGCAATAATTAAAACAAAAAAGTAAATATTATACTGGTACTTAATTCAAGGTTGTAGAAGTTAAAGGAGATCCTTACCTCCAGAACAAAACATTACAGATAATGTACTCAACCCCCTTGTCATCAAAGATGTTAATGTCTTTCTTTCTTCAGTCATGAGGAAATTATGTTTTTGAGAAAAACATTTCAGGATTTCTATGGTGCCCCCGAGTTTGAACTTCCAAAATGCAGCTTCAAATTGCTTTAAACGATCACAGCCGAGGAAAGAAGGGTCTTATCTAGCAAAACGATCGGTTATTTTCTAATAAAAAAATAATAATAATAATTTATATACTTTTTAACCTCAAATGCTCGTCTAGCTCTGTGTGTACTCTGTGTAGAGATTAAAAAGTATAAAACTGTAAATGTTTTTAGAAATTAACCATTTGTTTTGCTAGATAAGACCCTTCTTCCTCGGCTGGGATCATTTAGAGCCCTTTGAAGCTGCATTTAAACTGCATTTTGGAAGTTCAAACTCACGGGCACCATAGAAGTCCACTATATGGAGAGAAATCCTGAAATGTTTTCCTCAAAAACAAAAAAAACATCATTTCTTTATAGCTGAAGAAAGAAAGACATGAACATCTTGGATGACAAGGGGGTGAGTACATTATCTGTACATTTTTGCTCTGAAAGTGAACTACTCCTTTAAGTTTACTTACGTTAGGTAAGTGAAGTTATATGTAATTGTGTAATATTTACTTTAATTTCTTTATGAATGTTAAGATCAATAGTAAGTAGACTGTAAAGAGAAGTAGAATTTAGTTAGATTTTTTAGATTAGATTTTCTTAAAGTAAATCCTACAAGTTATTTTTTTCAGTATACTTAACTTCCTTTAGAGCTTTTAGTCCAAAATAGTGCTCAGTTGTACCATATGTTCTGATATGTAATCATTATTCTATAATGTATTTTCTCACTCATTCTGTGATAATTAGTCACATTGGATCACAGAAGGAGGTTGTTAAACAGCTGATGTTCTTTAGTTTAGTTTTGTAAAAAAAAAAAAAAAAAAGTGGTATTAATCTCATAAATTATTGTGTTTTCATGTTATTTGAAGCTAGCATGCTAGCTAGCGCTTATGCACCTTGCTAGAACGTTATTATGTTTTAAGACTAATTTTGAAAAGCAAATCCACATAAGATCAGTGGAATGTTTCTTTAGGACCAACATCTCAATCTCAATATTTTTCCCCTCTTTTGGAAAGTCATAGAAATGCTATTGTTGAATTTATCTTTTGCTGTTGGGGCAAATTAAAACACTAATAAAATACAGTCAAGCCCGAAATTATTTATACCCCAGGCTGGAGGGTCTCCTTGCCATTACCTTGATCTTTAGCTCCCTCCACAGATTCTCAATTGGATTTAAGTCAGGACTCTGGCTGGGCCACTGCAAAACGTTAATGTTTTTGCCTGCTAACCATTTCTTCACCACTTCTGCTGTGTGTTTTGGGTGCTTGTCGTGCTGAAATGTCCACTGGTGACCAAGGCCAAGTTTCTATGCAGACTGCCTGATGTTGTTGTTGAGAATTTCTATGAATTGCTCCTTTTTCATGGTGCCGTTTACTGTGATTAGGTTCCCTGGTCCACCAGCTGAAAAACACCCCCAAAACATTAGGTTCCCACCACCATGTTTGACAGTGGGGATGGTGTTCTTAGGGTTGAAGGCTTCTCCTTTTTTACGCCAAATGAAAGCTACATCATTGTGGCCAAACAATTAAATTTTTGTTTCATCTGACCATAAAACAGAAGACCAGAAGTCGTCTTCTTTGTCCAAATTAGCATTTGCAAAGACCAAGCAGGCTTTTGTGTGCCTTATCTGGAGAAGTGGTGCCCTCCCTGGTCTGCGTCCGTGGAACCCAGCAGTGTGCAGTGTCCGTTGGACTGTCTGCCTTGAGATGTTGCCACAGCTGTTCCCAAAGAATCAGGGTAATTAGGATGCTTTAGAACAGCTGGGATTATTTGGAATGGTACAGAACTTTGGATTTTCCCATAGACTGTGACAGTTTGCAAAGGGTATGAATAATTTTGGACATGCCACTTTTTGTTCAAATGTAAATAAAAACTGAGAAATATTTTTTCCACAATGATGCCTCTTGTACATTGTCTTATTATCTTTTGGGAGAAGCCTGTGTTATTTCCGGTCAAAAAAAAAACTTGCTGGTTGAATGAAAGTAACTTTAAGTCAGAATTGGCCAGGAGTATGAATAATTTCGGGCTTGACTGTATGTTTTAGTTTCCGTTCACCACTATAGAAGTTTACTAAACAATGACGACTTGCGCTTCTGAGAAACGTGAAAAGTGTCCAATGACTTTCCAAATGACCCCATTTTTTCCTAAATGACGACTTTTAAAACAAAAACATTCATTTTTGAGAGAACTAACTCTTTAAAAGCCATACAAAAATGAATCACGACTGGTAAAACATCTACTATATTAGCGATATACTGTGTATATTCTTTTCAAAAATGTTTTTCTGTCAGAATGCGCTACATATTTAATGGTCATCAGTAGATAAACCCAATGGTGTAGTTACAGCATCCACCAGTAGGGGCAAACAGATCCGTGTAACTAGTCATGCAAACACATGAGACGTCCACAGCATCCAGATATTTGAGTGAAGAGGAAGGCTTTTTGATGTCTACTGCAGCTGAGAGTAAACTAGAGCGAGAGCGAGTGCTGGCCGAAGGCTTGTGAACACCTTGACAAAATTTAAGCTGGCAGTGGTGTGGAGGGAGAAATCTGATGATACACAGTGTGCGTCACCGTCACTGTCGTGCTAGACTCCAGGGATATTTATAGCAAGCTGGAAAAAAATGGTGTGAGAAAAAAAAAAACTCACTTCAAGTTGATTCAGTTCTGATATGTTTGGGAGGATCTCCTCAAAGATACACACACTTTGAATTGCCAGTAGGTGCAGGTTCAGATGCGTACATTTATTTTTTACTTAGTTTTGGTTTTCAGATTTTCCTCCACTGCGGTCTGCTTTTGCAGTGATCTATACTATGGATCTGTTCATATTTGTTTTTGTTATGTGCACAAACATGATGCACACTTGAAACGATCTGCTGGCCAGAGTACGTAATAATTTATGACCATAAATTATGAAGCAATCACAGGCAGCAGAGATCAAGATTCTCATAAGCAAAGCAAACATGTATTATGTGGTTCCCACATGTCAAAACATTGAATATATGACGGCATATGAACAACACCACTTATAAATAAAATGCTAATAGGAAATTCACGTCAATATTTGTGTCTTAAAAATAAAGGTGCTTCATGATGCCAAAGAAGAACCTTTTTTTTTTTGTTTAAATGGATCGATAAAAAAACCTTTAACATCTAAAGAACCTTTCTGTTTCACAAAAGGTTCTTTGTGGCGAAAGAAGGTTCTTCAGATTATAAAAAGGTAAGAAACAGATGGTTCTTTAAAGTTCTTTGAATGAATGGTTCTTTGTGGAACCAAAAATGGTTCTTCTATGGCATCGCTGTGAAGAACCTTTTGAAGCACCTTTATTTTTAAGAGTGTACCAAACCTGTATGACTTTGTTCTGTGCAACACAGCATAAGATTGAACAATCTTGTTTTACACCCCACTGAGTTCCAAATGACCCAATTGTTTGAAAATGACTACTTTAAAAATGTGTTAATTTAACACCACTTATGGATAAAACACAAGTGGAAAATTAAAGTAGTTTGATATTGTTCATACTTTAATTTAGTTTTAAGATAGAGATTATGGTTTATACCATTCTAAATATGGATATTTTTCTTACACAAACGCATAAAATCACTTCATACTGCCTCCAGAGCCATGTGGAGTACTTTTTTTGATGGATGAATGCACTTTATTGGACTTTTAAATCTCAACAGCCATTCACTGCCATTAAAAAGCTTGGAAGAGCCAGGGCATTTTTAATATAACTCAGATTGTATTAGTTTGAAAGAAGAAAGTCAGATACATCTAGGAAAGCTTGAGGGTGAGTAAATCATGGGCTTATTTTCATGTTTGGGCAAACGTTTCCTGTAATTGTGAATGTTGGCTGTACAATTGATATTGTATGTTAAACTGAAGAATAAATACTACTAATTTTGCAACATGAGGTGTTAGACTTGCCTGATTTGCTCTCTACTCTTTGCAAAATTCTTTGGGGAAGCATGACAAGGCTAACATACAGAATATAATACTTGAAGAAAGCTATCTGTTAGCATTCCCATTTATCTTGATGGCAGTTGCAGGCACCTTTGGACACAATAGTCAAATAGAGATTAAAAAAAAAAAACACACACATTTGACTTTGTTTTGACAGAAAAGGTTGATAGCAATATAGACTAAGAAACAGTTGTTAACTCTTCCCAGCCATTGACAAGTTATTCCTCACTTCTCAAATTTTTCCCCTCACCATGTCCCCTTAGGGGCTCTGGGGAATTCAGTTAACTATGACATTTTACGTTTAATTTAAATGTTTACTTGTCAAACCAACATGTGCACTCACAAACTCTGAGGCCTGGAAAATAAAAAATCTATACCTCCATGTGCGATTTTTCAGGGGTCATTCTAGAAACTCAATTCTGAAAATTCAGTTTAACTCTGTGAAATGTTCGATGGGTGGATGGATGGATGGATCAATCTCTTGGAGAATTAAGACTTGACAGTTATGTAAATCCAGACAATCAGAAGTTGCTAAATCAAAAAACTGCCTGCCAGGCGGCTGGAGAACAAATTGTGGGATGATTAAACTTAATAGCATTTTACTTCAAGAACGGTAGTGTTTACAACATAACTATATCGTTTTAAAATCATTCTAACTCTAAGAAAACAGAGAGGTTCACACAACATAACAATAAGGACACATAACAATGGGCCTATTTTCCTTCAGATTTGGACTTTTTTTCAAAACCAAAATCCATCCAACTATAACAGTGTTATCGTCAAGTGACACACACTAATTATACTCTAGTTAAAGCCATACATTAAAATAGTAAAGGAAACTACACTGGATGTTAGCTGTGTATACAACTAAAATTATTACAACAGAAAAGTTTCTAATTGTGTCATACAAAATTGTGCTGCTCACTTGCAGTTCAGACTATTTGGATTACCATATTCAATTCTGGATTTTTTATTTTTTTTTAAATCATGCTGTGACTCATTAAGCAGGTTTTGCATGCATTAGATGGCGCTGAATCGGAAAGGTATTGAGCCCAAGTAAGGACCGAACATCAAATCACAGACAAATTAAATAGTTTTGATGTCTGATTATGCCGAAAATTACTTCTAAAAGTAATGTATTACTATATTGCATTACTCCTCCCAAAAAGTAACTAATTACATTTTTATGGAAAGTAATGTGTTACGTTACTTTTGCGTTATATGTTTTAAATCTGGGCGGGAATTGCTTGTTTGTAATTAATGTAAGAATTCCTATTTTTGGCAACCGTGAAAGCATTTTCACAGCAAGTGAAATGAATAAGCCTCAGGCTGAAGGAAAAGTACATTCAAATCTGTACAGTAGAATGCAGGAGAACGCAATTTCATATTCTAAGTTACATTTCACTGTTTTTATTCATTTTGAGGAATACTGAATCTGTCCCGGGTTCAAATCCCGGACGGGCCCCCAAATATGTTTTTTTTTTTTTTAAGTAAGGACCGAACATATGAGAAATCTCAGACTAATGAAAATAGTTTTGATGTCTGATTATGCCGAAAGTTGCTTTTAAAAGTAATGTATTGCGATATTGCATTACTCCTCCCAAAAAGTAAGTAATTACATTACTTTTACATTACCTTTTTTTAAATCTGGGCGGGACTTGATTGTTTATTTTTAACAAAAATTTTTTTGCCAAATGTAAAGCCCTTTCACACCAAAAGTAAACTGAATAAGCCTGAGGCTAAAGGAAAAGTACATTTAAAACCGGACAGTTGAATGTAGGAGAACACAATTTAAATTATTGCAGATTTGTGTAATATTCTCAGTTTGCATTTCAATTAATTTTGAGGAATACTGAATCTGTTTTTGTGTGAGTGAGATGAATTAATGTATGTTCACATTTAGTATACAACTACAGTAAGCTTCATGTTTACACAGCGCACAAAACGCCTCTGCACTTACTCCTGATTTCTCTCAACATTCAGATAGAAATGATTTCAGTCAATGAAAGGACAAACAAAGTAACTGCTGTTACGGCCCAGAACCAACTTGAATCCAATTGTAGCAGTACAGCTCCTGCACCTGCGTTGCTAGAGAGAGGTCCCAGGTTTAAATCCCGGACGAGCCCCCAAATGTGTTAGGGCCCAGATTGTCAGGATTATGTCTGTGTCTTGTTCTGTTCTCCTAGTGTTTTTCCCCCTATGTTTCCAGTTCTAATGGTTTAGTCCTTGTCTTCCCCTCTAGTTTTGTTTCCATTTGGTTTGTTCATGCCCATATTTGTATTTCCCCCTCGTTATCCTGTTATCTTGTTTGTGATCACGCCCCCGTTTCAGTGTATTTAAGAGTCTGTGTTTGCACACCCCGTTTGTCGGTCAATGTTGATGTTACTTCCGTTTGTTTAGTCTTATGCTCATTTCTTGCTCCCGGTTTTGTTTATTTGTTATCTTTTGAAGTGTTTTGTTTAATAAACTTTATTTATTCAGTTACTCCGGTTCTTCTCCTCCTCCTCCATCTCCACTCCTCAACCCGCCTGACTGTGACACATTGACCGACCAAATACAAGAAGATGAACCGGGCTGAGGACCTCCTTTGGAATTTGCATCAAGGTGAGCGTTCGCTGGAGGAATATGTGGAGGAGTTTTTGAGCGTTTACCATCGGGTGGGATGGAGTGACAAGATGGTTAACGCATGTTTCCAGATGGGACTCAAAGATGATAGTTTGTTTAATTTGATTACTCCTAGATGGGACTCAAAGATGATAGTTTGTTTAATTTGATTACTCCTAGTGATTGCTACCGTCCCGTAGCAGATTTTGTAAATGTTGTTCTTGATTTATGTGATTTCCCATTCCAAGTCATGGTGGAGGATGGTAATCCTCCTCCCATCTGGAAACATGCAGTCACCCCATCTCACCAAAAGCCAAAACCCTCCGCATATCACTCTAGCGACCTCACTCCCTTGTCCCCCACGTGTCCCCAAGTCCTCCTAAGCCCCACAATGGTCCTCAGCCCAGTGTCTCAGGCTTCCTCTCCGCGTTCAAGCCCGTCAGCTGCCACGTCAGAGTCTGCACGCAAAATGGCTGCCACGCAGGAGTCTACACGCAAGATGGTTCCCGGCCAAGATGGCCGTCGTTCCTGAGTTCCCGGCCAAGATGGCCGCCAAGCCTGAATCCCTTGCCAAGATGGCCGCCACGGCAGTTCACAAGATGGCTGCCACGCCAGATTCTGCACGCAAGATGGCTGCCACGCCAGATTCTGCACGCAAGATGGCTGCCACGTCAGAGTCTGCATGCAAGATGGCCGCCACGCCAGATTCTGCAAGCAAGATGGCCGCCACGCCAGATTCTGCAAGCAAGATGGCTGCCATGCCAGAGTCTGCAAGCAAGATGGCTGCCGTTCCTGAGTTCCTGGCCAAGATGGCCGCCAAGTCTGAATCCCTGGCCAAGATGGCCGTTGTTCCTGAGTCCCTGGCCAAGATGGCCGCCAAGCCTGAATCCCTGGCCAAGATGGCCATTGTTCCTGAGTCCCCGCCCAGCCCTCCAGTGACCGCGCCGCCAGAGCGCCCTCCAGTGACCGCTCGCCCAGAGCCTGCTCTTCCAGAGTCTTCGCTGGAGACGCCCAGCCCTCCAGAGTCTCCGCTGGGGTCGTCCAGTCCTCCAGAGCCCGCTCCTCAAGAGCGCCGTCCAGAGCCCGCTCCTCAAGAGCCAGCGCCTGAGCTCTCTCCAGAGCCGGAGCTCTCTCCTGCGTGCCCTCCAGAGCCGGAGCTCTCTCCTGCGTGCCCTCCAGAGCCGGAGCTCTCTCCTGCGCGCCCCTCCAGAGCCGGAGCTCTCTCCTGCGCGCCCCTCCGTGCTCTCCTGGGTGGACTATACCCTAGGTTCCCCCAAGAAAATTTTGGGGGGGGGGGAACTCCCCTGATCAGCCATGGCCACCTGGACTGTTGACCCGGCCATGGCCACCTGGACTGTTGACCTGGCCATGGCCACCTGGACTGTTGATCCGGCCATGGCCACCTGGACTGTTTACCCGGCCATGGCCACCTGGACTGTTTACTCGGCGATGGCTTACTGAGCCCCCAAATCCACCATGGCCACCTGGACTGTTTACTCGGCCATGGCTTCCTGAGCTCCCAGATCTGCCATGGCCTCCTGAACTGATTATCCGGCCATGGCCCCCTGAGCTCCCTGATCCGCCCTGGAGACCACCCATGTATCCTGTGTCCCCTGTATCCCTACCTAGCGGTCTCCAGGGCGCCCACCCTCCCTCCCCTATGGATGTTATTAGGCGCGAGACGCGCCTTTGGGGGGGGGGGGGTAATGTCAGGATTATGTCTGTCTTGTTCTGTTCTGTTCTCATAGTGTTTTTCCCCCTATGTTTCCAGTTCTAATGGTTTAGTCCTTGTCTTCCCCTCTAGTTTTGTTTCCACTTGGTTTGTTCATGCCCATATTTGTATTTCCCCCTCGTTATCCTGTTATCTTGTTTGTAATCAGGCTCCCGTTTCAGTGTATTTAAGAGTCTGTGTTTGCACACCCCGTTTGTCGGTCAATGTTGATGTTACTTCCGTTTGTTTAGTCTTATGCTCATTTCTTGCTCCTGGTTTTGTTTATTTGTTATCTTTAGAAGTGTTTTGTTTAATAAACTTTATTTATTCAGTTACTCCGGTTCTTCTCCTCCTCCATCTCCATTCCTCAACCCGCCTGACTGTGACACAGATCCAACTTTAGCTCATTTAGTCTATTTTTTTATGTAAGGACCGAAACATATAAGAAACCACAGAATAATGAAATTAGTTTTTGATTTGATTATGCCGAAAGTTACTTTTACAGCAGGAAAATAAATGGGCAAACAAATTACTTGAATCCAGTTGTAGCAGTACAGCTCATGCACCTGTGTCGCTTGAGAGAGGTCCCAGGTTTAAATCCCAGACAAGCCCCCAAATATCTTATGGCCCAGAACCAACTTTAGCTTTAGTCTATTTTTTTGAAAAAAGTAAGGACCGAACTTATAAGAAATCACAGACTAACAAAAAAAAAGTTTGGACATCTGATTATGTCGAAAGTTACTTTTAAATGTAATGTATTACAATATTGCGTTACTCCTCCCAAAAAAGTAACTAATTACTAAAAGTAATTAGTTACGTTACTTTTGCATTATCTTTTAACACTGGGCTTGCTTGTCTGTTTTTAATATAAAAACTTCTATTTTTGGCAAAAGTAAAAGCCCTTTCAAAAGTAAATTCAAATCTGTACAGTAGAACGCAGTTTAATTATTGCAGGTTTGTGTCATATTCTGAGCCTGCTATTCTTTGTTTTTATTCATTTTGAGGAATACTGAATCTGTTTTTGTGTGAGTGAGATGAATTAATGCATGTTCACATTTACTCTAAAACTACAGTTATGTCTACACAGCTCACAAAATGCCTCTACACTTACCCATGGTTTATCTCAACTAGCGGACAGGAGAGCAATCAGCCAATGAAAGTACAAACAAACTAACTGCTGCTACGGCCCAGAACCAACTTGAATCCAATTGTAGAGAGAAGTCCTGGGTTCAAATCCCGGACGAGCCCCTAAATCACAGATAAATGAAAATAGTTTTGACGTACCTAGGGGGAGAAAAAAAAAAAAAAAAAAAAAAAAAAAAAAAAAAAGGGGGCAGCCGTGGCCTAATGGTTAGAGAGTTGGACTTGTAACCCAAAGGTTGAAGGTTCGAGTCTCATTTCCGGCAGGGATTGTAGGTGGGGGGAGTGAATAACCAGCACTCTCTTCACCCTCAATACCATGACTGAGGTGAGTCCCTTGAGCAAGGCACCGTACCCCCAACTGCTCCCCGGGTGCCACAGCAATGGCTGCCCACTGCTCCGGGTGTGTGTTCACGGTGTGTGTGTGTTCATTACTGTGTGTGTGCACGTGGAGGGGTTAAATGCAGAGCACATATTCCTAGTATGGGTAACCATACTTGGCCTCACTTCACCTCCTTTCCTTTCCTTTCCTAGAGACGCACCTAGAGAGATCTTTCCTAGCACACATGGAACAATTCCTCTATGGGCAAACCCACGTAAAAAGTAACTCAGATATTTTCTTGTACAATAAAAAGTAATGAGTTACTTTACTAGTTACTTGAAAAAGTAATCTGATTACATAACCAAATGTGTTACCCCAAAACTTTTTATTTGTGCTACTTATTTTCCAGCAAATACAAACTGACCACTTTGTTTGTTTGTTTCCAGTAGCGTGAGGCCCTTCACAATAAATAAATAAAGTGCTGCAGATGGATGCAGTAACTTTCCCCTGAATTTACCTGCTCCTCTAACGTTATTTCCACCAGCAGTATGCCAGATCAATACTCTAACCCTTTGATGAACTGACCATTCATACACTGAAAGTCATATAGAGCTTCGATTTCATTCCCCTCACAAAGTCTCCAGCCAGAGATGACTTTCATGTCCAAAACAAATGATTTTAAAAAAGAAACGTGGCCCAGGGCAATTATGAAAGGTTGCACATCTGTGAACCATGTGCGAAGCCTCCAGCAGTCCAGCGCTGGTCGTCCACCTTGTCAACATTAACTTGAAGCGAGACGTGACGCTTTCTGTCATACCGTATCTCCAAGCGCAGGCCCCGTAGAGGAAGACCAGCCGTGAGGATCTGACAGTTTTGCGTCAGTGCTTCAGACACGGGAGGGTCGGCCTTCGACGCACTGCTATTCCTGGAGGACGGGCTATCTCGCTTTCTCCGTTCTGCTCTATCTCGGCAGGCTGCAGACTCTGAGAGATGAGTGGCAGGCGGGCTCGGCCATGTTTTAGATGATTGGAGGGGGTCTGACCCCGTGGTCCACTCCCTGCTGTTGTTTTCGGAGATTCAGAGACAAGTAGAAGGAGTGCTGGAGGAGAGATTGCTTACTAACTTGTCAAAGCAAGTCAGTCTGCTGGGCTTGTGTGAACAAACCACAACTATTGCTACGCTGGACCTCACAGTGAGTGGCAGGAAGTGCTTCAGAGGCAATTAACAAATACACAAAAGTCCATCAAAATGAGATTTTAAACAGCAACTAAAACTAAAACTAGTTTGGTCTCGGGTTATGATTCTCGCTTCGGATGCAGATCCCGGACGAGCCCCCACATTTGTCACGATCGGTTTGAAGCCGTGACAACTTTTACATTTCAACATTTAAAATGACAAAATTAATATTCTATACAATGAATCTGCTTGTTTTGACTTACGAAATTAAACAGAAAAAAAATTAGTAGCATAAAAGGACACCAAATGCTCCCCGATTCTTAGGTAAGGAAGTAAATAAGCAAGTAAATATGCAAACAAATAACTTGAAACTCAATTAAATCTTGGCTTGGGTAATTTTGCGAAGAAAGCACCCTAGTAACTGCACAGCAGCACCCTGGAAACTGTGAATCTGTGTCAGGTTTTATACCTTCAAACACCACTCACATTTTCAGAAGGACTGACTTGTGTATAATTTTTCATACTCAAATAGTGCTCATCATGCCGGCAGATAAATCTGTGATGTGATTTCCATGGAGCTTACAGGTTCGTATGGCATTAAAAATTCCTCCTCCTCCCCCAAAAGAGGAGTAGTAGGCATTCAGTTGAAGGTCTAAGCCACAGTAGAGCCATTAGACTCTTTTATTATTACCTTTCCCCTTCCATCCTTCCACTGTTATGACCATGAATAGCCAATTGTGCTTTTCACAAATGTCAAACAGCATTATTAGGCAGAAAGCTCCGATGGGATCATCAGTTCAGGATAAAGCGTTAGTCTTTTTCTTAATCACTGATAGTAATTACAGAGTGTGAGTTTAAAGGGGTTTGACAAACTTTATACTTAGTAGCTGTCATTACTTTCTTACCCTAGATGTTCCAAACCTGTACGACTACTTTCTTCTGTGGAACACAAATGAAGATATTTTGAAGAATGTACTAGCCACTCTTTTCCAAGCAATTAAACTACGCTACCATCCCCAAATTAAAATCAAACTCCATGTATTTAGACTTATATGGCTTAATAGAACATAAATTATGTCTTTTACTAAAATATGTGGTAGAAAACCCATAAAATATTACTTTATTTAAAAAAAAAAAAAAAAACAATCCACATCGTTTTATACATATTTTGGACTATGGACTTCAGACTTGACTTCAGACTCGACCTGAAATGACTCCAGACTTGGAAAAGGACTCATGAATATTTTAAAAGCAACTTGAATCTTTATTTGTATGTTTTTGTAATATCTGTGTCACATATTTCCTTATGTGTCATGGTAGATAGTACTCCTATTATAGAATTTGATTATATAATTAAAAAAAAAACAGTTTTGAACATTGTAATGGATTAAAATATATAAGTAGCAGGCTGGATGTACATTAACCTTACATCTTAACACCGCTTTAAAAAAAAAAAAAAAAACAGATCATATATTTTGTCTATTGCCTATAAAACAGCTTCATAAATAGAAAGATTTCAATACATGAGGACTCTTTAGCGAGACATTAAATGATATGAGACTTGACTCTGACTCGCGACCAAAGACTCGAGACTTGACTCTGACTCCAGCAACAAAGACTTCAGACTTGACTCAGACTCCAAGTAAAAGACTTGTGAATATCTCTGATGTTTACATCCTGCCAGGATGGCATCTAGCGTTTCTTGTCTCTGCTGTTTGTAAGCATTTTCTTATCGCTAGGAAAGCAGTGAATACTTACATCGCTTCTCTTGTTGCCCTTTGACTGAAAATTACAACCAAAAGCCATACAATGTGGCATCATATCAGTATTTTATTTTCCGAGTTGTGTTGCTGTAAAAATAGAAACAGGTAGCAGCAGTAGCTCACCGAGTGCAACCTTTTCACGTCATCGAAAGTAATGGTGCCCCCATAGACCAAAATACACTATATTGCCAAAAGTATTCGCTCACCCATCCAAATAAGTGGAACCAGGTGTTCCAATCACTTCCATGGCCACAGGTGTACAAAATCAAGAACCTAGGCTTGAAGACTGTTTTTACAAACATTTGTGAAAGAATGGGTTGCGCTCAGGAGCTCTGTGAATTCCAGCGTGGAACTGTGATAGGATGCCACCTGTGCAACAAGTCCAGTCATGAAATTATCTCACTCCTAAATATTCCACAGTCAACTGTCAGCTGTATTATAAGAACGTGAAAGCGTTTGGGAACGACAGCAAATCAGCCACGAAGTGGTAGGCCACGTAAACTGACGAAGTGGGGTCAGCGGATACTGAGGCGCATAGTGCGAAGAGGTCGCCAACTTTCTGCAGAGTCAATCGCTACAGACCTCCAAACTTCATGTGGCCTTCAGATTAGCTCAAGAACAGTGCGCAGAGAGCTTCGTGGAATGGGTTTCCATGGCCGAGCAGCTGCATCCAAGCCATACATCACCAAGTGCAATGCAAAGCATCGGATGCAGTGGTGTAAAGCACATCGCCACTGGACTCTAGAGCAGTGGAGATGCGTTTTCTGGAGTGACGAATCACGCTTCTCCATCTGGCAATCTGATGGACGAGTCTGGGTTTGGCGGTTGCCAGGAGAATGGTACTTGTCTGACTGCATTGTGCCAAGTGTAAAGTTTGGTGGAGGGGGGGATTATGGTGTGGGGTTGTTTTTCAGGAGCTAGGCTTGGCCCCTTAGTTTCAGTGAAAAGACATTTTGGACAATTCCATGCTCCCAACTTTGTGGGATCAGTTTGGAGCTGGCCCCTCCTCATCCAACATGACTGTGTGTGGTCAAAAAATCCCATAAACACACTCCTAAACCTTGTGGACAGCCTTCCCAGAGGAGTTGAAGCTGTTATAGCTGCAAAGGGTGGAAATTGACGAAATGCTCAAAGGAAATAAATTATCTCTTTCAGGTGGCCTGTCAGTGCCTTTTGAAAAAACACCTAATTACTTGGCCATCATCCACACTTGTGCAAATACAGTTAGCACTTACGATGACACTTTATGACATAGTCATTAGCAACAGCACAGGCTGCATTAAATGAAATAAGGATTTTTCTGGGTGTTATTTTCAAGCAGTAGCTTCAGTGTTGCAGAGCCGCTGCAGTGCATGCTGGGAACAGAATAGTGATCCATATTTTAATAATGTGCATCCAGTATTCAGTCTGGCATAAAAAATTAAACAGCATGTCCTAGGGGACCTCGGTAATGATGCGAAATATCACCAACCTCTTACGGAGAGTTCACTATAAAAATAGCCTGGAAGTGCGACGTACACCTACCGATCACGGGTTCAAACAGCCACAGTTGTAAGAATGCTCTCTATTATTATTCATATAATATCAACAACAGTTAATAATGCATGAATCGCCATTAAAAACCCCACATGCGGAGAAAATCCATGTATATGAAGACTGCGGATTAAATTAATGAGGACAACTGATTATTTTGTGCCATTTGCAGTTAATAACGTGTGCACATATGAAAAGAGGAATTATATAATACATAATTTAGCTCTGAGATAAAACAGATAAAAATCATTGTAGGATTAAAGAACCCAATCATTTATCCCCAAATTCAAATTCTCCAAATGTTACATAAAAGAGTATTTGTGCTGCTTTTAAGCAAGGAAGGATGTTCATGCATTCAAGGCTGGAGATATTAAGTCATTCTTATTAATGCTATTATGTTGCTGGGTAACAATCCTCCAAAGACAGGCAGCTTGGTCATTGTCCTGTTACTTTTCTGAGGACGATTACTATGTGGGGAAAACTTGCCCGGAATTTGCGCTTCCTGTATGGCTGGATTCCAGGCTTTCAAAGTTGCACAAATGTTAGCTTAATGAATCATTATCATTTGATATTTCTGCAGTGTTTGCTTGCCAGAAATCAAGGCAACAGGCATCTGTAATCACAGATAGACATCTGCCAGCTCACTAGAAAATGCCAAATAAAAACTGAGCAACCGTGAGAGAGAAGACCTTCAATACTCCAGAGCTCTGCTAGCATCTATCAAGCTGAATATATATGCATTTTCATCTATGTCCATCTCCATCTATCTGTCTGAAAAGATATCCATATTCATCTATCCATCTGAATATATACCCATGTCCATCTATCTGAACATATATCCATCTATCCATCTGATTATACAGTATGATATGGAAAGCCGGACGTCTTAATAAAAGGTGTGACAGCTGAAAATGCATATTGGAGAAAAACCAAACCATGAGGTAAAAAAACATTGCCTTGTAGAGCTCAGAAATGGGACTGTATCAAGCTATAGAACTGGGGTTAGAGTTCAGAAAAAAGTCTTCTCCATTGAAGGTTTACAGAAGCATGTAGCCTCATTTTCCTTATTAGAAGAAGTTTGAAACAACTACGACTCTTCCTAGAGCTGGCCTCCTGGCCAAACTGAGCAATTGATTGAGAAGGGCTTTGGTTAGAGTGGTGACCAAGATCCTGGTGGTCACTCTAGTTGAGCTCCATGATCATATGTGGAGATAGGTGAAACCTACAGAAGGACAAACATCACTGCAATACTCCAATACCCAATCTGGGCTTTATATGTTGGTGTGGCAAGACTCGATCCTCTTCTCAGTGAAGACACATGAAAACACTGTGGGAAACAAGATTCTCTGGTCTGATGAACCTCAATTCCAAACACCATGTATGTAGGAAACCAGGCACTGTTCATCACATGCAGAGAACCATCCCAAAAATAAAGGTGTGCTGGTAGCAGCCTCATGCTGTGGGGCTGTCTTTGAGCAGCAGGGACTAAGTGACTCATCAGAGTAAAAGGAAAACTCAACACAGCAAAATATAGAGATAGCCTTATAGAAGCAAAATATAGAAGAGTCACCTTCCAACAGGACAATGACCTTAAGAACACAGCATGAGTGGCTAATAGACAACTCTGTGAATGTCCTTGAGTGGCCCAGCCACAACCTGGCCTGAACCCAATCAAATATTTCCGGAGAAACGTGAAAATGTGCATCTGCCCCATCTAAGCTGACAGAGCTTGAGAGGTGAAAAGGGTTAGGAGAAGGATGGCAGATAATTGCCAAATGCTGATGTACAAAGCTGGTTGCATCACACCCAAAAAGACTTGAGGCTCTAAAGGTGCTTCAGGTAAGCTCTGAGTAATACTTATGCAATGTACTTGTTTTTGTTATTTTTTTTTTTATTTTTTTTTTATTTGTTGTAACAATTCTGTTGTTGCTATGTCATAAAGGTGTATGGAGTGTAGACTGGTGTGGAAAAAAAAAGTTATTTAAAGCAGTTTAACGTAAAGCAGCAACATAAAACGTGAAAAAAATGAAGGGGTATGAATACTTTTGCAAAGGGACTGTATAAGCTGAATATATACCCATCTCCATCTGAATATATATCCTTCTCCATCCATCTAGCTAAATATATACCCACCTCCATCTAAATATATATCCATCCCAGATACCCATTTGAATATATTTTTTTCCATCTGAATATATACCCATCTTCATCTGAATACATATCCATCTCCATTTATCTACCTGAATATATATCCATCTCTATCTCAATACATATCTCCATCATATCTCCATCTCCATCTCCATCTATCTACCTGAATATATTTCCATTCCCATTTACCAATATCCATCTCCATCTATCTCTGAATATATATCCATCTGTCTGATTATATATTTCCATCTCATCTATCTGAATATATACCCTTCTCCATCTGTCTACCTTAATATATACCCATCTCTATCTATCTACCTCAATATATACCCATCTTTATCTGAATACATGTCCATCTCCATTTATCTACCTAAATATATACCCATCTCCATCTTCCCATGTAATTATATAACCATCTGCATCTGTCTAGCTGAATATATGCATCTATCTGCCTGATTATATATTTCTGTCTCCATCTATCTGAATATATACCCATCCCCATCTGAATACATATCCAACTTCATCTATCTAGCTAAATATATACCCATCTCCATCTGAGTAAATATCCATCTCCGTCTATCTATTTGAATATATATATCCATCT
>NC_133367.1:32763831-32814682 GCF_049309525.1 Garra rufa | reverse complement strand
AAGGATTTCTAAGAAAACACTGCTGTGTACTTTCGACATAGAACATTTTCCAAGGCCTTCTGAGAGAATGCACTGAGTCTGATCTGTAAGCACGGAACTGTATTGATTTGGGATTACATATTTGATTTAGTATCAGAGGTGTTAAAGCCTACTTTTCAACTACGGAACTGAAATATACATATCAATTCTCACTCATCATAACGTACAATGCCAAAGTTTGCATATTCAGCAATTTTTGTTTAAAACTGTAGCCCAAACCTGCTGTGTGGGTGGTCCTTATAGCAAAAGGCTCTCATTGGCTAGTGAGTTTTTTTGAGTGACAGCTCCTGTACTGGGAAGTTAGATACTCAAGGCAGATGCGGTTATTCTCTGAACAGTGAAATTCGGAGCCAGTCTCGTGCCCCACAACCAACTCTCCAGGTTTATTGAGCTCCAGACCTCCTCTGATCTCAACATCTGTAATCTGTCTGAAAGTGATGAATGGCAGCAGGGCCAAAATGCTCACTCCACGGGGCAGATGGCTTATCCTGCAACCCCTCGTTTCCTAATAAATCAATCCTGAAGGTTTCCAGCCCGCAAAAATTTAGCAAGAGATGTCAGTCTGGAAGAGAAAAACAGTTAGGGATAAAAACCTCAAAATGAACCCCATATGATTTCCTTTCTGAGTCAGAAATTACATTTCGTTATAATGATAGGAGAAGAAACAGTTTTCAGATATCAAATTTCGAATATTAAAGCAGGGCATTTAAAACGCGTGACAATGAGAATGCGAATGAGACAACTTGCAACTCTACCACAACCCAAATACAAAGGTTTTTTTTTAATATCACGTCTCATCTCTTTGAAATCACTTGAAGCAAACACATTATTTCTCCACATATTTCAACGTCACGACTAGTCTGCCAGTAGTTAGAATTCAGAAGTTATTTTTAGAGGTTACCCTCATTATGCCACGGTCAAAGTGATGCTTTGAGTTTGCAAAATCATGGGGTATTAAATCCTGTCTTCACTGTTTTGAGAAATCTGTGTCTCTGTCTTGTGATGAATTATTCATGCTATGCTGAATAAGGCCTTTGAAACAGTCTCCACTGACATGAGCCATGATTTTTTAATAGCAAGAGAGTAAGTCTTCTCGCTGCAGAAGTGAAATGTTTCTCTTGAAAACCTTTTTTGGATGAACTCGCAACATTCCCACTTATCAGATATTTTGCATTTTGACTGTGCGATGACACCACCAAACAAGTGCTAAGTGAGATGAGAAAAGACTGTGTGTCACGGGATTTTTCCCAAGATGCTAGGTGTCTCTTCACATTTGGAATCTGCCAAGTCTGCATGTCTAAATGACCGAATCGACAGGATTACATAATTTCCTCTTACAGTTTTTTACAGTTTCAAGTCGAAAATGCCACAATTTCAGAGGGAAATGGAGTTCCTTTGAAATATTCCATTTAATATCAATGAATGTTCCTCTGCCTTTTGTCTTCAATGTTTGTTCACATGTTGCTCAGGAGAAACAAATGATACAAATGCTTGTCATACAGTGCTGACTGAGCTATTCAGAACTATATTTTATTTATACAAACTCCTACATCAATTCTTAACATTTCAAGATCAATCTTTTACTCATTGGCAGTATTTTCTCGCTGCTGAATCTAGCAAAAAAAAGTCATGTTTTATCTGAGTTTGCAGTCTGAATTGAATGTGGTAAGACAAAACCAATGAAATTAGATGAACTAGTTCTTTTTGGTGAATCAACAACATACAGCACCTTCTAATGAATCATTCAAAAAGACCCACAATCATCAGGAGTTAACAACAAATGATTAATTTGATCCAGTCTTTTTTTGTGAGATCAACAATATGTGACCAGTGTAGTCTGATTCACAAACAACTGACTCTTATGAACTGGGTGCTTTAACTGAAATCAGCAATATGAGACCAGAGCAGTCCGATTCATGAACAAATGACTCTTGCAAACTGGTTTCTGTAAGTGAAATCAATAATACGTGACTAGTGTAGTCCGATTCATGAACAAATGACTCTTACAAACTGGTTTCTGTCAGTGAAATCAACAATATGTGACCTGTGCAGTCTGATTCATAAACAAATGACTCTTGTGAACTGGATCAGAGCAGTCTGATTCACGAACAAATGACTCTTCTGAACTAGGTCCTTTAACTGGAATCAACAATATGTGATCAGTGTAGTCCGATTCATAAACAAATGATTCTTATGAACTGGTTCCTTTTAGTGAAAACAACAATATATTTTTTTAACCAGTTCTTTTTAGTAAATCAAAAACACAGCACAAGCAATGCAGTCTGATTCATGAACAAATGGCTCTTATGAACTAGTTCCTTTTTGTGAAATCTACTATAGTTGACCTTTGCAGTCTGATTCACGAAAAAATGACTTTTATGAACTAGTTCCTTTTTGTGAAATCTACTATAGTTGACCTTTGCAGTCAGATTAACGAACAAATGACTTTTATGAACTGGTTCCTCTTAGTGAAATCAACAATATATTTAACCAGTTCTTTCTAGTAAATCAAAAACATACAGCACAATCAATGCAGTCTGATTCATGAACAAATGGCTCTTATGAACCAGTTCCTTTCAGTGAAATCAACAATACGTGATCAGTGTAGTCTGATTCATTAACAAATGACTCTTATGAACTGGTTCCTTCTAGTGAAATCAACAATATGTGACCTGTGTAGTCCGATTCACGAACAAATGATTCTTATGAACTGGTTGCTTTTAGTGAAATCAACAATACTTAACCAGTGCAGTCTGATTCACGGACAAATGATTCTTATGAACTGGATCCGTTTAGTGAAATCAACAATATATATTTTTTACCAGTTCTTTTTAGTAAATTGAAAACACAGCCCAAGCAATGCAGTCTGATTCATGAACAAATGGCTCTTATGAACTGGTTCCTTTTTGTGAAATCAACAATATGTGACCTGTGCATCCGATTCACGAACAAATGACTCTTATGAACTAGTTCCTTTTTGTGAAATCTACTATAGTTGACCTTTGCAGTCCGATTCCCGAACAAATGACTTTTATGAACTGGTTCCTCTCAGTGAAATTAACAATATGTGATCAGTGAAGTCTGATTCCCGAACAAATGACTCTTACGAACTGGATCCGTTTAGTGAAAACAACAATATATTTAACCAGTTCTTTCTAGTAAATCAAAAACATACAGCACAATCAATGCAGTCTGATTCATGAACAAATGGCTCTTATGAACCGGTTCCTTTTAGTGAAATCAACAATACGTGACCTGTGTGGTCCGATTCGCGAACAAATGGCTCTTATGAACTGGTTCCTTTTTGTGAAATCAACAATACTTGACCTGTGCGGACCGATTCGCGAACAAATGACTCTTATGAACTAGTTCCTATTTGTGAAATCTACTATAGTTGACCTTTGCAGTCCGATTCATGAACAAATGACTTTTATGAACTGGTTCCTCTTAGTGAAATCAACAATATGTGATCAGTGAAGTCTGATTCCTGAAAAAATGACTCTTATGAACTGGATCCATTTAGTGAAATCAACAATATATTTAACCAGTTCTTTCTAGTAAATCAAAAACATACAGCACAATCAATGCAGTCTGACTCATGAACAAATGAACCAGTTCTTTTTGGTGAAATCAACAATAGGTGACCTATGCGGTCTGATTCGGGAAAAAATGGCTCTTATGAACTGGTTACTGTTTGTGAAATCTACTATAGTTGACCTTTGCAGTAAGATTCATGAACAAATGACTTTTTATGAACTGGTTCCTCTTAGTGAAATACACAATACTCAACCAGTGCAGTCTGATTCACGGACAAATGATTCTTATGAACTGGATCCGTTTAGTGAAATCAACAATATATTTTTTAACCAGTTCTTTCTAGTAAATCAAAAACATACAGCACAATCAATGCAGTCTGATTTATGATCAAATGACTATTATGAGCCGATTAAAAATAATCTTTTAAAATTACCCACAAACTACTGAGGAGTTACTATTTGAATCAGTCTGAAGGATCCTTCACTTAATTTTTTCAGGCTCTGTTGTATTTTGCAAATAGCAACTGGACTTCATATTTGAACCCTGTTATTAATTTTTAAAACTGTACCAAGAAAAAAAAGTTAGAAGGTTCCCTGTAAAATTGGTTCCATATGAGCAACATGAATACTGTAAACGAAATAAGCCAAAAATCGAATAAAAACAAACTGAAATATCAATCAAAACACATTAAAATATCTTAACTGTATTTTCAACCCTATATTATGTTTTTCCACATCAGCCTTTGCTACGACACACTAAACAGAGAGCACATACTGTAGCACAACAGATGATCTATATCCAGAATATAGACCGCCTCAGTATAGCTGGGGTGCAGAACAAAGCTATACATCCATGCTCCCAATCTAGTGCCAGAGTGATTTATTGCAATGTCTATTTTTGAATAATGTCTTCTGACATCTGCTCCAGTCCTGCCATTTAAATGGAGGTATGGATCTGTCCCGCTCTGTGATTAATTATGAGAAAGCCATGGGTTAACACTGACAGGCAGCTCTGAGGAGAGCTTAATTCGTACAGACAGGACGTATCTACAGTGAGATAGTAACCCCAACCCACCCCCCACCTCAAGCCCTCACAGACACACTCGACATACATGCACCAAGCGATGGGGGTGAGACTATAGCTCATAGACATTTTAATTAGTGCTGCATGCTGAGGCAAGCATCACTATTACTATTGCTCATAGTTAGAGCAGTTGATTTAACCTCTATGGCTGAGTATTAAACTTCAGCGTAGAACTCATTCTTCTTTGCCTGTGCTGCTGACATGAATGACACCTCAAACTGTGAAGACTGTTAAGAAGTGTGCTACTACTTTTCTAAATGAGAACAAACGCAGGGACCCCGCTCGGGCGTCTCTGTGCCGGTCCGAAGCGGGGTCAGTGTGTCCGTGTGTGGTGTGTGAGAGACATTTACCTGCGTTCTGGCAGCTGGTGTGTGAGTAGTCCGTTCTACAGCACTCTCCAACCGCCCAGCGCCATTTGCTGGCGGGAGGGGAGAGGGGGTGAAGCCCGGGGATAACCCGTGCAACACCTGCTGTCACCTCTGGGGACACAGAGATAGTGGAAATTGCTCTTTTATTGAAAATTTGGGTGTCACCGGCCGTGAGGCCGATGACGGGTTTCTTAAAAGAAACAAAGGGAACAAAAGATTCTCCGCCCGGCCCTCCTCCGGGGGAGGGAGTGGTGCGTTCACCATCTCCCGAAGAGCAGCTTCCTCCATCTCTGGGTCGCCCGTCTCAGGGACGCTTGTTCTTGCGTTTCCCACTGGTCTTGGTGGGAGCCTGGACGGGCGGGGAGGCCGCCCTGCGACCGGCTCCACGGCGCCGCTGTGAAGGCTGCTGCGCTGGCTGCTGTGGAGCGGGGGCGGAAGCAGGGGGCCGCCCTCGGCGACGAGCAGACCGAGGTGCCGCCGGCGGCTGGGTGGAGGCAGCAGCGGGAGCACGCCGGGGCAGGATGTGACTGATAGCCTCAGTCTGCTTCTGGGCGGCCGAAAACTGCTGGGCGAAGTTTTCAACCACGTCGCCGAAGAGGCCGGTCTGGGACACGGGGGCATTCAGGAACCTGACCTTGTCTGCTTCCCTCATGTCGGCCAGACACAGCCAGAGATGGTGTTCCTGGACCACCATCGTGGACATCGCACGACCCAGAGACAGCGCCGTAACCTTCGTCGCTCGTAGCGCGAGGTCCGTAGCGATACGGAGTTCACGTAGAACTTCCGGGTCGTGACCACCCTCGTACAGGTCCTTCAGTGCCTGGGCCTGATGGGCCTGTAATAACGCCATAGCGTGTAGGGCGGAGCCAGCAGCCCCACAAGCCGTGTAGGCACTGCCGATCAGAGCCGACGAGTGCCTACAGGCCCGGGAGGGGAGCAACGGGTTGCCCCGCCAAGTGGAAGCGGCGCCGGGACACAATTGCATCGCCACCGCACGCTCCACCGGCGGGACAGCCGCGTACCCCCGCGCTGGTCCGCCATCAAGGGTGGTGAGGGAGGACGTGCCACTGGACACAGAAGGCAGGTAGTGCAATCCTTGACTACGCGCTTTTTCCACCCACAGGAGACCACCACCGCTGACGCGCCGTGCCGCCAACACTGCAGTGAAGAGTTCTCAGGAAACACACAGTAATGGCTCATTCCGTCTTTCTGAAGAGGATCGGCTCCGATGCAAAATGCTGTCTATGCATTGCACCTGCTGTGTATTTATGCTCACGATGTGATCAGCGACAGCTGGATGCAATCATGCATGCCAATGTGCATTGGCTCATTTAGTTTACACACGAAGAGGATTGGTATCTCTAAAGCGATATCCCAATTTGTCGGTCTCCGACGTGACGTCGAAGAGACCGACTGAGAGGGAACAAGAAACATAGCATAACACTCACAAAATACAGAACTGAGCATCTGAGCATCTAAACAAATAAACGGAGCAAAACCAAAACAACAAAAAGGCATAACAAAAGAAAAACACAATCTTAAACTAAAAACACAAAACAAAACACAAAAAAAGAAACAAACAAAAACAACCAGAAAACATGAAAAAAACTAAAAACTAAAACAAATAAATAAAACAAACTAAAACACAGCAAAACAAAAACACAATCTGGATTTGAGTGTCCATTAGCAAATTATGGCAAAATTCAAACCCAAAGGTCTTTTTCCAGCTGAGCAAAAAGCTGTCGAAACTAAAAACACAAAACAAACAATCAAACAAATAAAACAAACAAAAACAAATAAACAAAACAAAAACACAATCTGGAATTGAGTGTCCATTAGCAAATTATGGCAAAATTTGTTCTTTTTCCGACCTAGCAAAAAGCCATTGGCCCTAAATACACAAACTGGAACTGAGCATACATGTGCAAATTGTAATCATGAGGGTCTTTTGTCAGCTGAGTAAAAAAGGCATTGGCTCAAAACACACACACACACACACACACACACACACACACACACACACACACACACACACACACACACACACACACACACACGTTTACATGTTTTATGGGGACATTCCATAGGCGTAATGGTTTTTATACAGTACAAACCGTACTTTCTATTGCCCTACACCTACCCTACACCTAAACCTAGCCCTCACAGGAGATTGTGCACATTTTTACTTACTCAAAAAAACTCATTGTGCATGATTTATAAACCTGTTTCCTCATGGGGACCTAAGAAATGTCCCCACAAGGTCAAAATCTACTGGTATTCCTATCCTTGTGGGGACATTTGGTCCCCACAACGTGATGAATACCAGGTACACACACACACACACACACACACACACACACACACACACACACACACACACACACACACACACACACACACACAAAATCCAGAGCTGAGCATCCAAACAAATACATGGAACAAAACATAAAAAAGCATAAAAATAAAATGTTTTATGAAAAGGAACAAAACTAAATAACCAAAAGGAACAAAAGCAAACAACAGAAAATCTGGAGCTGAGTATCCATGACAAATGTCAAATTTTAATTCTGAGGGTCTTTTGACAGAAAACAAACAAAAACTAAAACAAAACTACAAAAATTGCTAAACAAAAACACAATCCAGAACTGAGTGTCCAAACAAATAAATAGAACAAAACAAAACAACAAAACGAAAGCATAACAAAACAAAAACACAATCTGGAACTGAGCATCAACAAATAAATGAAACACAACAAAAATACAGCAAAACAAAAACACAATCTGGAACACAATCTGGGCACTCTGGGACTGAGCACCCAAACAAATCAATGACTTTCAGAGGAAACTTTCTGCATTATTAGATTTTCAAAACATTTCATTCTGTATGATTTATAAGCTTGTTTCCTCATGAGGACTTAAAAAATGTCCCCACAAGGTCAAAATTAACTGGTATTATTATCCTTGGGGGAAGTTTGGTCCCTGTAATGTAAGGAATACCAACACACATACGCACACAAAACCTTTCACAAAGCCATAACAAAACAAAAACACAATGTGGAACTAAGCATCCAATTATGGCAAAATTTGAACCCAAGGGTTATTCACCAGCTGAGCAAAATGCCATCGAAATTAATACAAAAGCTAATGGATAACATTCTCCATAAATATTCTGTAGCTTTTAAATGCAAGTATCAGCCCAGAGTTTTATATATATTTAGAACCACCTGTTCTAAAAACACAAAACAAACAAATCAGAACACACATACACACATACAAAACAAATCAATAAAAACAAATAAATGAAATAAAATGAAACAATAACAAAACATCAAAACAAAAATGCAGCAAAACAAAAACACAATCCGGAACTGAGCACTCAAACAAATCAATAAAATAAAACAGAAACAAAACACTCAAACACACACGCGCACACACACACACACACACACACACACACACACACACACACACACACACACACACACACACACACACACACACACACACAAAGACACAAAAAGGCATTAGATCAAAAAAGAAGAAAAAGAAGAAGAACACAAAGCAAACAAACAAAAGCAAAACACAGCAACACAAATAAATAAATAAAGCCAAAACAGGGGGCTCAAAACTCAGAACTGAGCATCCAATCAAAGAAATAAAACAAAACAAAATCTAGATCTGAGTGTCCATGAGCTAGTTATGTCAGAGTTCAAACCCAAAGGTCAACAACAACACAATCTGGAACTGAGCATCCATGAGCAAATTTTAAACCTGAGTATTTTGCCAGAGCTAAAACACATTGGCTCAAAAAACACAAAACAAACAAACAACAACAACAAAAAAAACACTGAAAAAAAGTTAATAAAACACAGCAAAACAAAATCACAATCCAGAACTGAGCATCCACACAAATAAATGGAACAAAACAAAAGGAAAGGAAAAAAAGGTATGGCGTTCCATACTCTGAATTTGAGCTCTGCATTTTACCCATCCAAATGCGCACACACACAGCAGTGAATAATGAACAAACACACACACACACACACACACACACACACACACACACACCTGGACCGGGGGCAGTCAATGCTGCAAGGGTCTCACCTCAGCCGACAATTCCTGCCTGACCTGAGACTCAAACCTGCGACCTTTGGGTTACAAGTCTGACTCTCTAACCATTAGGCCAAGACTACCCCCCCAAAAAAAGCATAACAAAACAACAATCTGGAAGGAGGTTTTTCTTGTTGTTTTTTAACACTCCTTCCAGATTGTTGTTTTGTTATGCTTTTTTTTGGGGGGGTAGTCTTATATATATATATATATATATATATTATTTACGAGTGAAACTTTTTCCACACTGTTGGCAGGTAAAAAGGCTCTCCAAAGTGTGAATACGCATGTGGTATTTAAGTTTTGATTTTCTACAGAAACTTTTTCCACACTGTTTGCATGTGTGAGGATTCTCTCCTGTGTTGATTCTCATGTGACTATCAAGGCTTCCTTTTTGAGTAAAACTCTTTATATATATATATATTGTGGCGGGAGGGACGAACGACAGACACAGTGGGTGTGGCGTCAGGCCTCAGAGAGGCTTTTATTAAACAGAAAATAAAGGAAAGTGTCCAAAAGGGAAATAAGTGTCCAAATAAAAGGGGATCTGGTGTCCTCGTTGTGAAGGGGGTTCCGTGAAGGAGGGCAGTGTTCAGTAGGGAAGGGTCCAGGCAAGGGGCGGAGTCCGGCGGCCGCACGCGCTCCCCGCTTCGGTCCGGAGCGCGAGGGGCGGCGGCATCTCTAGCAGCGGCGTCCTCGCTCTGCTTCCACGGCACATCCAGGGGGAAAGTAACGGCCCGGCATCCTGGCCCGTCAGCCGTCGCGGGTGCGGTCATCGTCCGGACCGCGGGTCCGGCAGCTCGTCATCGTGGCGGCGTCGGTTTCCCTCTACGCACCCTTCCTGGACCCACGAGGACACCAGCGTGCATGCACGGGGGAAGAGACCGGTCTCCCGAGGAGAGGCGCGCTCGGGATTTAAACAGCAGCAGGCTTCATTTACATCAGGTGTCCCCATCACACGCCGCCAGCCCGAGCCGATTACACGCCCCTCCTCTCCCCTACACACCCACTCCCGTCGGGAGCCTGGAGAAGGGCGGCGAATAAGGGACGGGGTGGTGATGATAATTAGGGGGGAGGCAGCCGACTCGTCACAATATATATATATATATATATATATATATATATATATATATATATATATATATAGGCTATATATATATATAGGCTATATATATATATAAAACACAGCAAAACTCACAACCATGCTGGCAAAAAGTTATGGAATTCAAGTTGATTGGACAAATCGTTCTCGAATAACACGCTAATTAATTCTACGAAAAGCGTGCAAAAATGGAAGTGAGGCCACATCCCCGCAACGCTCGAAACTCATCCCGTTAGATTCGGAGGATCATGCTGAGTCGAACCATATCCAATTTTCCCATGTCAGCCATTTTGGGCGTCAGCCATTTTGAATTTTGTTATAAAATGCTATATTTTACGAATGCATTGACGTATCGTTACGAAACACACATGTATCTTCGTCACCATGCCCTGACAATACTCAAAAAGTTTGGTGGCAGCGCCACCTTGTGGTCAAAAGTTATAAGGAAATTTAGAAAAATGATAATAACTTATGTGAAAAATGGTTAATTGTAATGAAAGTGATCTCAAAATATTCCTTGGGTCAGGCCGAGAACATTGATAGCAATTTTGCCAAAATTGGCCTAACTTCCTGTTCGCCATTTTGATTAATGTACAAAACCTACTTTTTCGAACTCCTCCTAGACCGTTAGTCTGATTTTCACCAAATTTGTCTCGGATCATCTTCAGACCATGCTAACAAAAAGTTATTGATTTCGTGTCAATACAAAAGACTGTTCCGAATGGAACCCATCTTGAAAAACCTCTGTATGACCCTGAACACTGTAGTGTAACTCGGTTTCAAGGTGTTACCAAACCTCTAATAGCCTTGGCCATCTTTGTGGAGAGCAACAATTCTAATTCTCAAATCCCCAGAGAGTTCTTTGCCATGAACTAACTGCTCTAATAAAAGATACACAACTTTGTATGGACCTGTCAAGCAGGCAAAAACGTAAACAAGATGAATAGGACATGTGGCTTTGCATATAATATATGTATTTATATATAAACAAAACTCACAAACAGTCTCAAAGCAACATACATGTTTTCTTTTCTAAAAACCCAGACTGCCAGAGAAAGTCCAAGGGTCAAGAACATGGCTGATGAAAAGCTAAAACAAGTCTGACAGTATACAATCTTTCATGTCTTCCACGCCGCATTTACAATAATCATCTGAAACAAGTCTTTGAAGTAGCCTCAAATGCGTTTGATCTGAGCAACCTCCATTATTTAAAGGCTTGTTAAACTTGGCTTTCTCCGCAAACACGCCGAACAACACCGCGGCAGCGTAATCTGAATGTAAAAAGCTCTGGCGGAGGGCTAAAACTTGTTTATTTATGAAAAAGACATCTCTCTGAGTGGTTTGCTCGTTGGAAACGTGCTCTCAGACGACAACCTGTTCTGCGCCTGTTTTAATGAGACACCCAAGTCAAGGCGTCTTCCTTTATTCAGCGCTGAGGAAATGAAGGAAACGAGTTGGAATATGAGCGGTAACTGTCGTCAATATTGAGCTGTCTTGCTCTCTCTGATCTCCTTATTGAGAGCACAATTACCAGAGACTCACTGAACTCGGCTGAATAAGAATGCGTCATTGTTTTTTTTTTCCTCTGAAAGCGAGTGTAATCTCTTCAAAAGCACTGCACATCATTAGCTTCTGCTCCAGAAACAACGTGTGTTTTGAACAGACAGCGGATTTTGTTTCACTCAAACGACTGTTTCAAGCCCAAGGGACAGGTTTTACTTGGGGTTAATTGTTTTATTTTTTATTTTTTTAGTTTCATGCACTATATATTGGAAACAACACATAAAAACACAAAATCTGTTGTTATTCTCTATACTAACATATTTATCCCACCCTCAGGCAACTCGGTGCAAGCATGCTAAATTCTAGTGTACTAAATCACTGGCACATGACCTGCAACATTTCCTGGATGTCTGCCATTGACTGCAAGCTGGAATCGAAACGATAAAGGCACTGCATTGTGGGAAGAAGTACCTGAGCTGGAGAGCGCTGGTTGTTGCACAGAGGAAGTTATTGCAAATAGTATATCATCAGAAGAAAATAACCTTCATACAGACGATGCAAAAATACACATTTCAATGGTGCCTTTGCCTCTGACATTATATTATTGCTCACTACTCTTAAAATACGGATTCAACATGGAAAACTAAATTGAACTGAGAAAAAATGAATAGTAATGTTAAGCTTAAAAATATAAAAATGTGTATCGTTATTTTAAAAACATGTAAATAAATACATGAATAAATGCAGTTCTTTTAAAAATAAATGAATGAATAAATGAATAATGTTGAATGTAAAATAATGTTAAGTTTGAAAACATTAAAAATACATAAACAACTAGCTGAAATGTAAAAACATGTAAATAACAAACAAACAAGGGCTATGATAAAAGGCTATGATAAAAATAAACAAATAATGTAAAAAAATTAAAATGGATTTTTATTTTTATAAACATAATAATAATGTTAAACTTAAAAACACTAAAATGTATAAAAATCGTAAACAATTAGTTGTTCTTTTAAAACATGTATTTAAATAAAAATAATGTTGCACATAAAATAATGTTAAGCTTTAAAAACATTAAAATACATTAAAAATGAAAAAACAACTAGTTGAAATGGATTATTATTGTAAAAACGAAATGAATAAATAAAGAGATACATAAATGAATAAATACTGTTGTATGTAAAATAATGTTTAGCTTAAAATCTAAATATATAAAACAAATAGTAAACAACTAGGTGAAATTGAATGTTCTTTTAAAAACATAAATAAATAAAAATTGTACATAAAAAATGTTAAGCTTAAAACATTAAAATGTATTTTAAAAATGTATCTAGTTGATATGGATTTTAAAAAAAATGTAAATACATAAATAATGTTGTACATAAAATAATGTTAAGCTTAAAACATTAAAATATATAAAAAAAATGTAAACAACTAGTTGAAATTGATTGTTCTTTTAAAAACAAGTAGATAAATAAATAAATAATGTACGTAAAATAATGTTAAGCTTAAAACATTAAAATATGTAAAAGAAAAATGTAAACAACTAGTTGAAATTGATTGTTCTTTTAAAAACAAATAGATAAATAAATAAATAATGTACGTAAAATAATGTTAAGCTTAAAGCATTAAAATATATTTAAAAAGTAAACAACTAGTTGAAATTGATTGTTCTTTTAAAACATGAAAATAAATAAATAATGTGCGTAAAATAATATTACGCTTAAAGCATTAAAATATATATAAACTGTAAACAACTAGGTGAAATGTATTGCTCTTTTAAAACATGTAAATAAATAAATAAATAATGTTGTACGTAAAATAATATTAATTAATATAAATTGTAAACAAAATGGATTGTTCTTTTAAAAATGTACAGTTGTGCTCAAAATTATTCATACTCTTGGTAAATATGAACAAAGAAGGTTGTAACAATAAATCTGTATCATTAATCCTTTTGATCTTTAATTTTTTTAAAATGTACAAAAATCTAACCTTTCATTGTAGAATAAGAATTAAAAATGGGAGAGAAATCTCATTATGAATTTTTTTTTTTTTCTGTAATAGACATTGGCCTTTTATGCAATGCTTTTTGCAACCACCTTTTGGCAAGATAACAGCTCTGAGTCTTCACCTCTAATGCCTGATAAGTTCAGAGAACATCTGACAAGAGATCAGAGACCATTGCTTCATACAAAATCTCTCCAGAACCTTCAGATTTCCAGCTCCATGTTGGTGTTTCTTATCTTTAGTTCACCCCACTCATTTTCTGTATTGTTCAGGTCAGGGAACTGAGTTGGCCATGGCAGAAGCTTTTTGTTTTGTTCTCAGTGACCCATTTTTGTTTTGATTTTGATGTTTGTTTGTGGATCATTGTCCTTTTGGAGGATCCAACCACAGCCCATTATAACATTTCTAGCAGGGACAGTCAGTTTTTAATTTTTTATCTGTTGGTATTTGTTAGAATCCATGATGCCATCTGTCTGAACAAGATATCCATTATCCAGGCCCACAACATTAAAGATACAGCAGTTTATTACATTGTAGACATGGGGTACTTTTTTTTTTTTTTTTATCCCTGTGTGCACCAAACCCATCTTGAGTGTTTGCTGCTAAAAAGCTAATTTTTTAGTTTCATCTCACCATAGAACCCAGTCCTGTTTGAAGTTCCAATAGTGTCTAGCAAACGAATATGAAAGATGAAATGGATAAACAATGCGGAATTATTTTCACAGCCATCTTTGATCATTTTTACCAAGGGTGTGAATAATTTTGAGCACAACTGCAAGTGAATAAATAAACAAGCAAACAAATAAATACATAAATACCTGTTTAACAAAATACATAAACAATATATATATATATATACACACAGTCAAGCCCGAAATTATTCATACCCCTGGCAAATTATGAATTCTGAAACTTTTATTCAACCACCAGCAATTTTTTTTGGGACCGGAAATGACACAGGCTTCTCCCAAAAGATAATAAGACGACGTACAAGAGGCATCATTGTGGAAAAAAATATTTCTCAATTTTTATTTACATTTGAACAAAAAGTGTCATGTCCAAAATTATTCATACCCTTTGCAAACTGTCACAGTCTATGGGAAAATTCAAAGTTCTATACCATTCCAAATAGTTCAAGCTGTTCTAAAGCATCCTAATTACCCTGATTCATTGGGAACAGCTGTTTATCAACTCAACAGGTGAAAAACAGAAGCTCTCTGCTGTTGGTTTGTGGACAGTCATGGCTAAGACAAAGGAGCTCACTGAGGACCTGCGGCTGCGCATTGTGGCTGCTCACAAATCAGGAAAGGGCTATAAGACCATATCTAAATGTTTTGAAGTTTCGGTGCTACAGTGCAAAGTATTATTAAAAAATACAAGACGTTCCGCACTGTGAAAAATCTCAGAGGATGTGGTCAGAAGCCAAAAGTGACACCTGTGCTGGCCAAGAGGATAGTGAGAGAGGTAACAAAAGAAACCACCAAGGCCATCCTGATGAATCTGGGCTCTGCTGGTGGCAACATCTCAAGGCAGACAGTCAAACAAACACTGCACACCGCTGGGTTCCACGGACGCAGACCAAGGAGGACAACACTTCTCCAGATAAGGCAAACAAAAGCCTGCTTGGCCTTTGTAAATACTCATCTGGACAAAGACGACGACTTCTGGTCTTCTGTTTTATGGTCAGATGAAACAAAAATTGAATTGTTGGCCACAATGATGTTGCCTTCATTGGGCGTAAAAAAGGAGAAGCCTTCAACCCTAAGAACACCATCCCCACTGTCAAACATGGTGGTGGGAACCTAATGTTTTGGGGGTGTTTTTCAGCCGGTGGACCAGGGAACCTAATCACAGTAAATGGCACCATAAAAAAGGAGCAATACATCAAAATTCTCAACAACAACATCAGGCAGTCTGCAGAGAAACTTGGCCTTGGGCACCACTGGACATTTCAGCAGAACAACGACCCAAAACACACAGCAAAAGTGGTGAAGAAATGGTTAGCAGACAAAAACATTAAGGTTTTGCAGTGGCCCAGCCAGAGTCCTGACTTAAATCCAATTGAGAAACTGTGGAGGGAGCTAAAGATCAGGGTGATGGCAAGGAGACCCTCCAACCTGAAAGAGTTGGAGTTGATCGCTAAAGATGAATGGTCAAAAATACCAGCGGAGACATGCAAAAAGCTGGTCAGCAATTATAGGAAGCATTTGATTGCTGTAATAGCCAATAAAGGCCTTTCTATTGGTTATTGAGAAGGGTATGAATGATTTTGGACATGCCACTTTTTGTTCAAATGCAAATAAAAGATAAGTAATATTTTTTTCCACAATGATGCCTCTTGTACATCATCTTATTATCTTCTGGTAGATGTCTGTGTCATTTCTAATAAAATATATATAGATAATAAATACCTACTAGACTTATCAGCTTTATTATTCTTGTAAATATCCCTTAATTGCTTCATACAGGCTAGCAAAACCAAATCAACACAGACTCCAGTAACTTTCTAAAACTGTCATTGCACAATAGATTCAGGCGTTGACATAAAGGTCAGAGCAATCGATTGAAGACAACCAGAGCTGAAGAACTGAGACGAATTCACTTGTTAAATATAGATAAATATAGTCCTAAAGCCTCAGTATATTCAGCGATATACAATATAATTAGTGTTACTTTTACAGTATGTTCACAGGTTGTTCTAGTCATAATTCATTCAGCATTTTTAAAAACTTGTTTCATAATTAAAACCAACCATACTTTGTTAAAAAAAAAAAAGCTAATTTGCAAATCAAAAAAATGTAATTACTTTCAAAGAGGCTTTGAATAGAGCATTCGTTTTTCTGTGAAGACACTCTGTTTGGTCCTGATAGGAGCAGAGCTTAATTTGAAACTAAAACACTTTGATCACTGATGCATGCTCAGTCGGCATAAGCTTTCGTCCAGAAAATGGCTTAGTTTCCCTTTATGAAAGAAATTAGGTAGTATTTTACAAATGACAACAGTGATAACCAGTGATTAGCTGGTTTTGTTTAGCATTAATCTCAATAAATCCAGCCAGTGATAAATACAGTACAAGCTTTTGAGGAATAATTAATAAAAAACAGAAACATCTGTCTTAAAGGATTAGTTCAACCAAAACCATGGCAGTGAACGGCTGTTGATATTTTGAAGCAAAATCATCCATCTATTGTAAAAATTGCTCCACATGGCTCAGGGGGGTTAATAAAGAACTTCCTAAGCAAATCAATGTTTTTGTTTAAGAAAAATAACCATATTTAATACTCTCTCATGAATGGGTGTATGATAGTTAGTGGAAGCAAAAAAAAAAAAAAAGTGGTTTATAAAGTTTTAAATATGGACATTTCTTTACACGTCACTGCCTTTAAAGCCCCAATTTACCTCATTTTTAAAGGACAGAGAAAACCAAAGCAACGTCATTAGAGCAAGTACAGTGCTGTTGAATTATTGCTTGGCTTTATCCATTTTCTGTGATGTAGTGAAGCACCGGCAGAGTACAAAAGCTCTTACATGGTTAAGTTAGAGAATAATTTGGCTGGAACTAATTTATTTATTGAAACGACAGAATGATATAGCACCGCTCCAGTGGAAGGGGGATGAGGCAGGTACGGATCAGGCAACTGGAACGTTCAAGAATAAATGATGGCGAGGAATGAGAGATGGGAAAAAACAGCCACCACTGACACCGGCGTCTCGAAAACAATCGACTGTGCGGCTGAGTTAATAACAGGTAATATTTCGGTAAGTGCTGGTGTGTTCACATCATGTTGGAATTACCATATGAGTTTCGAATTATTCACATCTTTGTCAAACTTGTAATTATATGGTGCAAACTTATGAAATCGATGAAAGGCTTTTATAACTTGAAGAAAAAAGGCAGCAGCTTTAACTGTTAGAAATAGTTGAATACCTCTGTAAATATATAGAAAATATTAATGCAAAATAAGGCAAAAATGACTTGCTAAATGTTTAATTTGACTTGTTTTACAGTAAAAAGAAAAAGAAAATCTGAAGATCATGAGAAGCAACGATGCATAAGATACTATAACAATAAAAGGGATATTTAATTTGTATTTTAATTATAAGTTTACATACTTACTTTGAATATAACTTGTTTATAATTAAGTAGGAAAAATACAAAATACACTCAAAATTGTCACAATATTTTCAAGAAAAGAAAACCAACCACTTATTTATATTTTTCAGTAGTCCGATGGCATTTACTGTGCTTTTAAGTGTTGTTTTATGCACTTAAAATACAAATATATAATTTTATATAAATTAACAACTATTTATAGTGAGTAACTAACTAACTAAATAAATAAGACTCTTTTTTGACTTGTTTCCCAGTAAAAAAATCTAAAACTCTTTATTATGTATATATCAAACTGTAATTTAAACATATATATATATATTTTTTTTTTTGTTTTCTGATGCAATTTACTGTAGTTGTTTTTTACACTTAAAATACAAATAACAATGTATATTGAGCGAGTAAATAAATAAATAAATAAATAAATAATCATATTTATTTTACTCATTTTGTATCAGTTTCCAGTAAAAAATATATAAGGATTCTATGTATTTTAAGTGTAAAAAAAAAAAAAAAAAAAACACTTAAAACTTGTTAATGGCATCAGAATACTGAAAAATATTTTTGTCTAAATTCCATTTAAAATTTATATAAAGAGGTCATTTACTTTTATTAAATTAATGCTGTAATTAATTTATATATATATATATATATATATGTCTTTTTTTACACTTAAAATACATAGAATCCATATATATTTTTTACCTTTTTTTTGTATTTTGTAAGTGCATAAAACAACACTTAAAAGCACAGTAAATGGCATCAAAATACCGAAAAATATAAATAAGGAGTTGATTTTCTTTTCTTGAAAATATTGTGACAATTGAGTGTATTTTGTATTACTTTTTTAGGTAATTATAAACAAGAGGTGACTTAGTGGAAAAGTGGAAAATGGACAAAATACACACACACACAAAATTGGCATAATATAAATCACCTCTTATTATATTCATATACTGTATATATATATATATATATATATATATATATATATATATATATATATATATTTTTTTTTGGTTATTATATTAATATTTGTCAGTATTCTGATGCCATTTACTGTAGTTTTAAGTGTTGTTTTTACACTTAAAAGACAAATAGAATATATATTTTTTATTGTTATAATATCTCATGCATATAAATAGATACACTGTAAAAAGTTTTCACCAGTTTCAACTTAAAAACTTAAGTTTAGTAGCTGCCTTAAAATTTTAAGTTAAATCAACTTAAGTCATCTCAACTCACAAGTTAAATCAACTCATTTTTAGTGTAATAAGTTAAAATGACTTGCAGTTTTAAGCTGATTTAACTTAAAATTTTAAGGCAGCTGCTGAACTTAGGTTTTTAAGTTTAATCTGGTGAAAACCTTTTACAGTGTAGATAGATGGTATAATAGAGATATTTATAGTATGTAAATAAATCAATAAATTCATACATACATTTTACTTAGGCCTACTCTTTTTGACTTTTAGACAAGTAAAAATAGAAGCATTGATGCATGAGATATTATATGAATTAAAATCTATTTTACTTTATTTATGTATTTTGAATTTAAGGATAGTACGATATATTTGAGTGCATTAAAGTAATAATTTAACCCATCTGAATCTACATATTTAATTAAATATTAGAAAATGAAGGCTACATGTGGAATCAACAGCCAGCAGATTCAAAAGAGCCTAAAAGCCAGGTTGCTGACCAGATTGGTTCGTTACACTATCCCTAATTGATTTTGTTAAGACTATTAAGGATTACTACTATCTATTCCCAGCGTTTCCCAAGAAATGGTCAATGAACCTCATTTTGAGGGTCATTAAATCCGGTTAAATAGATTATATGCTGTAGAAAATCGGCCGGGATGACAGTGAATCAGTGGAAAAGGATTATCCCAGTTCATTCCATTAGTAAAATAATGTTTTCAAACAGACATAATCCAAGGCGTCAAACTCACACCATGCATATCATTGGTGTGAACGAGCAAGGACGGTAATACAGAGGATTTCTTCCATCACACACTGTACTATATCAATAAACGCTCTTTTTGAGTGGCCGCAATACTTCGCCACTGCAGATCCAATACATGGAGCGCATCTCTAATGAGCCTGACCTTTAGAGACAGGGAAGGAAGAGCAGACCTCGACAGGGTGCATATAAATAGCTCTAGCACTCTTCTCTTTCGCTCTCTCTCTCCCTCTCCGTCCAATATTCCTTCATTTTAAAACATCCAAGGTATGTCAACTGCTGTAAAAGACTTTTTGCAACACTGAACTGTGAGTCAGCCATCTCCGACACATCTGTAATTTTTCTGACACAATGACAACACACCATCGAGCCGCGCGGAGCACCCGGGGATGCCACCTCCCAGGAGTTCGCGGCCTGCTTTTAGCAGCTCCTGCGCGGGACGGAGAGATGAGTCTGTCATGGAGTCGCCTGATAATCTATGGCAAGTGATTCTTTGCCCTAAAAGGGGTAAAAGTCAATTCTCCCAGCAGAGCAAGAGAAAATAACGTTTTTTTGTTTTGTTTTGTTTTTTTTTGTAAGGGTCTCGGTTTTCTTCATAACATTGTATTTGGATCTGTATTGACGTCTTGTGCCATTTACTGTAGTTTTAAGTGTTTTTTTATACTTAAAAGACAAATAGAATATCTTTTTTATTGTTATAATATCTCATGCATATAGACAGATACACTGTAAAAAGTTTTCACCAGTTTCAACTTAAAAACTTAAGTTTAGCAGCTGCCTTAAAATTTTAAGTCAAATCAATTTAAATCATTTCAACTCACAAGTTAAATCAACTCATTTTTAGTGTAATAAGTTAAAATGACTTGTTTTAAGCTGATTTAACTTAAAATTTTAATGAAAATAACGGGTTTTTTTTGTAAGGGTCTCGATTTTCTTCAAAACATTGTATTTGGATCTGTACTGACGTCTTGTGCCATTTACTATAGTTTTTAGTGTTGTTTTTACACTTAAAAGACAAATAGAATATCTTTTTATTGTTATAATATCTCATGCATATAGATAGATACACTGTAAAAAGTTTTCACCAGTTTCAACTTAAAAACTTAAGTTTAGCAGCTGCCTTAAAATTTTAAGTTAAATCAACTTAACTCATTTCAACTCACAAGTTAAAATGACGTAGTTTTAAGCTGATTTAACTTAAAATTTTAATGAAAATAACGTTTTTTTTGTTTGTTTTTTTTTTGTAAGGGTCTCGGTTTTCTTCATAACATTGTATTTGGATCTGGACTGACGTCTTGTTACAAAAATTACAATGATTTTTTTTACCTTTGTTCTGTCAATCAGATAAATAAAGGTTTCATGAATCAACTGGAAAAAACATACCAGTCCCTATCAAATAATAATACATTCTGAAGCTCAGAATGTAAGTCTTGTCATGTCTCATGTCAGGTTTAACATCTGTGATGTTGGATTTTATGAGTGAACTATTCTTTCGAGTCAGATCTTTTCAATGCATTCCCAAAATCAGTCTGAATGATTTGTTTGCATATTGGACTGAATCACTCAAAGCTGTTCTTCCTTGACTCACTGAATCATGCAAAACAAAGCAAAAAAAAATAAAAAATCTAAACAAACAAACAAATGAACAAAACCAGGTTTAATGTAATGCTAATTATGTATTTATTTATTTATTTATTTACGTTTTATGAGCTGTGCCTTCAACAAACTAAAAAAAAAAAAAAAAAAAAAAAAAAAAACTGGTTTAGTGTAATGCTAATTATTTCATTTTATTTTTTATGAGCTGAATCATGGCTTCAACAAACTCAAAAGCCAAAAACAAGTTTAGTGTAATACTATGTATTTATTTTAATTTTATGAGCTGAATCGTGACTTTAACTAAATGAAAAGGCAAAAACAGTTATAGTGTAATGCTAATTATTTTATTTTATTTTATTTATTTATTTATTTATTTATGTATTTAGCTGAATCATGGCTTCATCAAAACTGAAAAACCAAAAACAAGTTTAGTGTAATACTATTTATTAATGTATTTACATTTTACGAGTGGAGTCGTGACTTAACAAAACCGGGTTTAGTGTAATACTCCTTACTTAATTATTTATTTATTTACATTTTATGATCTGCGTCGTGACTTTAACAAGTGTAATGCTTATTTTATTTTATTTGATGTATTATTAAATTTTTTTATGAGGTTTAACAAACTGAAAAAGCTATTTATTTATTTATTTATTTATTTTAATGTTATGAGCTAAATCGGGACTTTAACAAAATGAAAACAAAAACAGGTTTAGTGTATTTTATTTTATTTTATTATTTAATCATGGCTTCAACAAATTGAAAAACCACGTTTAGTGTAATGCTATTTATTAATTTATTTACATTTTATGAGCGGAATCATAACTTAAACTTAAAAGAAACAAAAACAGGTTCAGTGTAATACTAATTATTTTATTTTAGTTCAATTTAGTTTAGTTTATGTATTATTATTATTATTTTATGAGCTGAATCATGGCTTCAACAAACTGCAAAAAAAAACAACAACAACAGTTTATTGTAATGCTAATTATTTAATAACATTAAAAACTACTAATAATATTTTTTTAATGACCTAAATTATGGCTTAAACAAACTGAAAAACAAAAAACAGGTAGGTTTAGTGTAATAATATTTATTTATTTTATTTACATTTTATGAGTTTAATCATGACTTCAACAAACTAAAAAAAAAAAAAAAAAAAATTCATTTTATTTGGTTTTAGTATGATCTTAATAATAGCTTCAACAAACTGAAAGGCCAAAAACAGGCTTACTGTAATACTACGTATTTATTTGTTTGTTTGTTTGCTTGAGCTGAATAATGACTTACGGTTTAGTGTAATTCTAATTATTTAATAATAATAATAATAATAATAATAATAATAATAATAATAATAATAATAATAATAATAATAATTGTTTAATAAAGTAAACCATGACTTAAACTGAATGAAAAAAACCTGTTTGTTTATTTATGTTAATTATATTATATTTATCATTTATATTATGTATATATATATATATATATATATATATAGGTTTAGTGTAATGCCAATTATTTTATTTTTTTATTTATTAAACTAAATTGTGACTTCAAACTGTGTGTGGGGGGGGAGAACGGTTTAGTGTAATGCTAATTATTTTTAATTTTGTTATTTCTTTTTTTTTATTCATGTGCTGAATCATGACATCAACAAACAGAAAAAAAAAACAGGTTTACTGTAATGCTAAGTATGTTTAAATTCTTTTCTTTTTTGTTATTTTATGTGCTGAATCAAGGCTGCAACCAACTGAAAAACAAAACACTATTTTACAGTAAACAACCTTATTAATAAGTCATTCTTTGAACCAATTCCCGAATATGAGTCAAAACTGACATCCCTGGCTTGGGTATATCATAACGAAACATGGCACAATTTCAAACAGGCAAAATGGAAAATGAGATTTTGAGAGAAAGGTTGTTAGTTCGATTTCCATGCAGTGAGCACACAAGCTGACCTTGAACACACTGCAAAAGCGAACCGATGTATGGAAAATGAACAAAAAGGATTTGCACAACAAAAACAACAGCATACGGGATTGGAACTACTCGAACGTGAGTAAATAATGACAGATTTCTTACTTTCTGGCACACGACTCATTTAATGTCCTTCTCCCATACTGTGTTTGTCGATGGCTACTCCGGCACCCCCTCCGGATAAAAATCTCCCGCGTCAAACATGGCTGCTTAATCTAAAGAAACACTCATACATGTTCAACACATCCTGACAGCTCTTACGTTTCTTCTTTACGCTTGATGAAAATACAGCTTGACATAAATGCTATAAGACGAGCCCATTGTAGTTTTAATGAGCTGCGTATCTTAAACGGGCCGAAACGAAGACAAGGCATTTCGCTTTGATGCGTGTCGTACAGCAGCGTGATCGTTCTGCCGATTGCTTTTCCTTGCATATTTTCACTCAGATTTTCCGCTATTTTTGTCATGCGGAAAGACCTCGGATGTCGCAGTCAATCAAACTGAGGCGCTGACGCAAACCTTCGCAAAGTTTCCGAGATCCCCTTGCCCTTGAGCAAGACGCCTAACCCCAGGTCGCCCCGAGGGATTCCGACTCTTCGTCGCTCCCAATAAAAATCACCTCCTGCGTGTAACACAGCAACATACTGAAGTGAATAAATGCAGTGACTTCTTAAAGTGTGACAGGAAGGCAATTTTCAATCAGCCCTACATGTTTCACAGCTCTGACTGGGTGTCGTGTCTGAGAAAAGGCATCTGTCTTCGCGGTATCCTCGAGGATGGGGTGACGATTGGCCGGCTGGCTTTATATCTCCTTACGAAGTCTGACTAATCCTGACCTCTCGTTCCAAGGAGTCACGATCACAGCTGAGCCCGTCTATCAGATCTACTGCCCAAATATCCCAAAGCTTAACTCAGAGATCTGTTTGTGCAAGGCCTTTGCCCTACATCGTACATCGATCATTTAACACCTCTGTCTCTTTTGCGGAGGCAAACCGGGGGTGAGGGGGTTCAGACTAAACTTGGCAACGAGATTGACAGTTCGGGGGAATCAGAAACATAGACTTGTCTGTTTATATTAGGCGTGTTACCGCTGAAAAGTCAACTTAGGAATTTGGGTTGCATTTAACAACCCTGACAACTTTAGAAACACGCATATGATTGCAAATCCTTTGAGGTTCATTTAACACATTTAGCTATTTTTTGTATTATATCGATATTTTTGATGATATTTAAAGACTGGTTGGAACCATCATGAGAGCGCACACACTTTGTGTCGAGTTGGGCGCTTTGATGATAATTACATTCATACGAAGACTGCAAATGATTATCAGCCCCATCTGGATTTTGTTTCTAAATAAATTTGCCTTTTTAAATGAAAAAGGTCGTTTGCTGACAGTTTCTCTAATCATTTAATGACAAATTAGAAACCTGCGATGAGATCCCAATGCTTTTTTTTTTTTTTTTTTGTTAATCTTCAAACAGCTGTTAAAGATTTAGGAATCATGCGTATCTGAGGATGTCCTTAATTTCTGTTTAAGATTGTCAATATTTAATTAATGAAGAGTAGGAATGAAGACTTTTATAATGCTAAAAATACATGTATTTCAAATAAAATGTACAGATCTTTCTTAAAGGAGAAGTTCCCTTTCAGAACAAAGATTTACAGATAATTTACTCACCCCCTTGTCATCCAAAATATTCATGTCTTTCTTTCTTCAGTCGTACAGAAATTATATTTTTTGAGGAAAACATTTCAGGATTTCTCTCCATATAATGGACTTCTATGGTGCCCCCGAGTTTGAACTTACAAAATGCAGTTTAAATGCAGCTTCAAAGGGCTCTAAATGATCACAGCCAAGGAACAAGGGGTCTTATCTAGCGAACCGATTGGTTATTTTCAAAAAGAATTGACAATTTCTATACTTTTAACCTCAAATGCTCGTCTTGTTTAGCTCTGTGTCAACTCAATACAGTTAGGGTATAAAAACTCCCATGTCATTTTCTCCTCTAACTTCAAAATCGTCCTACATCGCTGCAGAAGTACCAACCCAGTGTTTGCAAAGTGAACATGCAAAGATCAAATGCCTTTTACAAAAAAAATTAAAAAAGTAAAATAGCAATGTAGGATGATTTTGAAGTTGGAGAAGAAAATGAGATGGGAGTTTTTTTGACATACCCCAACTGTCTTGAACCAGAGTTTTTTTGTTTTTTGTTTTTTGATAGAAAATAACCAATTGTTTCACTAGACAAGACCCTTCTTCTTCGGCTGGTATCATTTAGAGCCCTTTAAAGCTGCATTTAAACTGCATTTTGGAAGTTAAAACTCGGGTCACCATAGAAGTCCACTATATGGAGAAAAATCCTGAAATGTTTTTCTCAAAAACATCATTTCTTTATGATTGAAGAAAGAAATATATGAACATCTTGGATAACAAGGGGGTGAGTAAATTATCTTTAAATTTTTGTTCTGTAAATGAACTTCTCCATTAAACGTCAAATCAGCATATTAGAGAATCAGACTGATTTCTGAAGTATTATATAACACTGAAGACAGGAGAAATGATGCTGAAAATTCAGTTTTGCCATCAAAAGAATAAATTGTATTTAATCCCTAAAGGCATATATCAGGTCTTTAGGGACGTCATTTACTACCCTCTACCTCTTTCATTTTTTAAAAGTTTGGCATCAGCTTTCTTAGTATTCCTCAATCTATTCATTATGAACAATAAAAGAAGACAAAAAATAATAAAATATAAAAGAATGTCCTTTTTCTTTTATAAAAAGAGTATAGGGTTGCTAGAGACCCGAGGTATGTAATAGTCTAAGTATATTTTTCGTGTACAAAAATATGTAAATATCTGCTGACTAAATACATGCAATTCACCGTTTGATAGACAATAATGGCGTGATGTTTAACTCATAACTATTGCATGCATAAAACAAAAGTATATCAGCAATATTTGAATTGATTTGTATGGCTTTACTGCAGAGCAATTACAGTACGCAAAAAATATAAATGTCATTTGATGGTGAATGTGGTGAATAAATGGCAGCAATCAAAATAATGATTTTAAAGTAATTGAAAACGATAGTTTTGCGAATATGGTTGAGATCGCGAATATGAGCCACACTGTAAATGTCACATTTCACGTGTTTTTGGTCTTTGGTTTCTCCCATTGTCTCCCCCTGTCATTTTGTGATCATTTGGTTTAGTCCTCGTTTGTGTAATCAACGTCACCTGTTTTTAATCATTTGTTACCCTTTATAAGTCTGTTTGTATCTTGAGTTCAATGTCGGTCTTTATTCGTTGTATGTTACGTGTGTGGAAGTTCCTGCCTGTATCTAAGTATATATTAAAAATAGTGTTTATTGTTAATTTTGTCTCTCGTCCGTCCAGCACGTCAACCTTAACAGTAAAAAAGTTTTCACCAGTTTCAACTTAAAGTTTAGCAGCTGCCTTAAAATTTTAAGTTAAATCAAGTTAAAAAGTCATTTCAACTCACAAGTTAAATCAACTCGCATAAAGAATATGCTCCATTTTATTCTTCTGTAATTGTTCTTAAAATATCAAGAGAGTTTTTTGCTATTGCTGCAGTTAGAGATCCATCCATGCTTGATATATATTTCCGGGTCGCTACAGACCCAAATATGTAACAGTAATTGGCGAATCAGTCATGCATTTAAGGGTAAAAAATACATTCAAATAACAAACAGTTATTTTAAATTCCAATAATATTTCACAATATTACCATTTTACTGTCTTTTTTGATCAAATAAATGCAGCCTTGTTGAGCACAAGAGACTAAAGGTGTGTTCACAGTTGTCATGGTTGGCTCAAATAAAAGAAACTCTGGTGCGATTGCTCTGTTAGTGCGGTTCATTTGAGTAAGTGTGAATGCTGCCATCCGAACCCTGGTGCGCACCAAATAAGTGGATCGAGACCTATTTAGAGACCTTTTTATGTTCACACTTGTAATTTGGTTCATTTGGTCCGGACCAAAATGGAAAATTATACATTTGGTCCTGGTTCGCTTAATGTTCACACTGGCATTTTTGACAGGGAACCAAATAGATACGAAAATCATGTCGTATAGCGTTGCATCATGGAGTTTCGTCACAAAATATACATCTTTAAACCTGAACTATCAGGTTATGAATGTATCACTATGCCTTTAGATTCTGTATCTTTAGGTTCGCTGTCAAAATGCCAGTGTGAACGCTAAGCGGACCAGAACCAAAGTATCATGTTTCTTTTTGGTTCGGACCAAATGGATGAAAGCCACAAGACCTTCGTTCATCTTCGGAACACAAGTAAAGATATTTTTTTGAAATCCAAGAGCTTTCTGACCCTGCACAGACAGCAACGCAACTAACACGTTCAAGACCCAGAAAGGTAGTCAGGACATCAGTGGTTTAACAGTAATTTTATGAAGCTACGGGAATACTTTTTGTGCACAAAGGAAACATAAAAAAACATCTTTACTCAACAATTTCTTCAATTTATTCTGCATCAGCTGCACTACGTGCATGCGCTGTGATACTTCGTGAATGTGTGTCAAAGACTGACAGAAGAGAAGAAATTGTTGAATAAAGTTGCTATTTCTGTTTTCGTTGCGCACAAAAACTGTTCTCGTAGCTTTATAAAATTCATAAAGAACATTTATAAAAAACATGGACTATTTTATCAATGTTCTTACTACTTTTCTGAGCCTTGAATGTGTCAGTTGCATTCCTTTCTATGAGTCAGAAAGCTCTCGGATTTCATTAAAAATACTTTAATTTGTGCTATGAACGAAGGTCTTACAGGTTTGGAATGGCATGAGTGTGAATAATTAATGACAGAATTCTCATTTTTAAATGTTAAAATGTTCCCAATTATTATATAAGCTTCTCAGATCATTGTCGGCCATCAGTTTCAATGTCATTTCTATCCCTCAAAATACTTGTCAGAAGGTTTCATAGGATAATTACAGTTTTAGTACAATACAGATAAAGCTAGTGGGACTCCTCTCATGTCCAATTCTTCGTTCGTTTCCATGGTACCTATGTCGAGACCAGTGAAAGCAGGCCTACTGTAATTGAGCACACTTGCAGGAAAATCAATCTGCCGCTGTTTGAAGTCAGAACCCGGAGTCCAATCCGCACTCCCTCGTTAGGAGTACTTTCATCCCAGCTCCCATTTCATAGTTATTATCACTCTCCCACTCTGACACTGGCGTGAAAAAAAAAAGCCTTGTCCATTATTGACTCGAGTGTTTGGTATTCTGCGTTGAGAAGTAGTTTTATCTGCAGAAAAAACCCGGAGGCTGGTTAAAACACACCAGCCTTATGATGAATCTTTAGAACTCACTGATTTATATACATTACTGTTTTAAATTTACATTCACTGCAATACAGCTATGTAATTGTATACATGTAGGTTAAAGGATTAGTTCACTCCTGAATTAAAATTCCCTGATAATTTACTCACCCCTATATGTCATCTAGGATGTTCATGTCTTTCTGTCTGTCAAAAAGAAATTAAGGTTTTTGAGGAAAACATTCCAGGATTTTTCTCCATATAGTGGACTTCAATGGGGATCAATGGGTTGAAGATTCAAATTGCAATTTCAATGCAGCTTCAAAAGACTCTACACGATCTCAGCCAAGGAATAAGGGTCTTATCTAGCAAAACGATTGGTAATTTCTAGGGCTGTCAATCGATTAATTTTTTTTTAATCGCGATTAATCACATGGTTGTCATGAGTTAACTCGCGATTAATCACACATTTTTATCTGTTTTAAATGTACCTTAAATTAATACTTTTTAAGTTTTTAATACTCTAATCAACATTGGCATGGACAAATATGGATGCTTTAAGCAAATATATGTTTATTATTAGTGAAACCATACTCGACATAGAAGATGAAGACTAGACATGTTTCAAAGGTCATGTTTTTCAAATAACTTGTTCATGTCTATTTGACACATGGAGAAAAAAGAACATAGAAATACCAGGTTCCCATTATTTCTCTTTCTTTGCACTGAGCAATTTACTTACACAAGCCTGTTTATATTATTTGCCAGACAGGGCAGGGCTGAAAAGAATCATTTACCGGCATCTGGACATAAGTCACTATTCTCTGCATTATTATCGTTGTTTTTAACTTCCTGTTTGAATGCTTTCACGATCCTTTGACTTTTTAGGAGTTTACCCGTTTAAAGTTATGTGCTCGCAAAAACCTGCTTCTTTTATTTTTTTTAAGGTATTGTTTTCGTTCTAATGTACTGATTCGAGAGCCCGGTCTCATGAAAATGCGTACTAGTAACACGATTTTCTGTTTCTATTTGGTGTGCAATTAATAAGCTGAAATTAACTATGGCGAGCATATGATATGCATGTGTTTGACGTGCATATAATACGCCGTTTTCGCTTGCATACTCGTATGTGACTTTTTACGCATCAACCCCACAGCACCAATAACGTAGACAGACTCCGCTTGCATTCATTCAATGTGGAAAAAGTGCAAGTACGCAAAAGGATAAAATACAGAAGTGCCTGCGTACCGGCCCACTTCAAGCACTGGAAGCAACATAATATCTGGTTTAACTGAAAGTGTTGCTCTTCTGCCGCTCGCTGAACAGAGCAGACGCAGATATAAAGAGAGGGAGGTGCGCGCGCATTGGGAGACCTCGCACTCGTTCGGCAAAACCGGAGAGCCTCAGACAATATATTAGGTTTGTCCAATTATGTGTTTATGTATTGTTGCTAGACACTTTTCGCTAGGTCGGCAACACTGTGCATCCATTTCTTTAACTATGGGGTAGGTAATGGGTCAAACAGAAAATGCGCGCTGCATTAATCGCGCGTTAATAAAATTAGTGCCGTTAAAATGAATTTGCGTTAACGCGTAATTAACGCGTTCATTTTGATAGCCCTAGTAATTAGTAAAAAAAAAAGAACCACAAAAGCTTGTCTTGCACTAGCTCCACAATGCACGCCTATGACATCACGCATTACGTAATCACAATGGAAAAACATCTTACTTTCTACTTTAAATTAAATTTTGTTCGACATTGGTTTACCTGATTTTTTGTAAACGGCGTTTGACTTTCTTTGCACGTTCGCTGTGTAAACACTGGGTCGGTACTTCCACCTATGTCACATGTGACCTTTCCAAAGTGATTACGTAATGCGTGAAGTCTCGGATGCAGAGCTAGTGCAATACAAGCATTTGTGGTTAAAATTTATATACTTTTATATATATATATATTTTTTTTTTTTTTGAAAATGACCAATCGTTTCGCTAGATAAGACCCTTATTCCTTGGCTGGGATTGTGTAGAACCCTTTGAAGTGGCATTGAAACTGCAATTTGGACCTTCAACCCGTTGGCCACCACTGAAGTCCACTATATAGAGAAAAATCCTGGAATGTTTTCCTCAAAAACCTTCATTTCTTTTTGCTTGAAGAAAGAAAGACTTGAACATATTGGATGACATGGGGGTAAATTATCAGGAAATCTGAATCTGTAAAAGACGTTTTTTAGATTAACTGAATTGAACAATTCAGTGAGTCAATGGCATGAATCAAATATATACATAAAGTGTTTTGGAAAGCGAAATATGAGTCGATTCCTCTCAGTGGATTCGATTTCCAATACCTGAATCAAAGCTGAAGTTCTTTTTCAGTTCTTTTGAGATCTCTCTACAACGATCCTATTAATAACTTAACAACAATTTCTAATAATAAATGCTCATTTGCTAAACAGTTGCACCAATTTAATCAACATAGGCTCATTGAAAATACATGCCTCTATATACATTTCTGCAAAACTGAAAAAAAAAAACGTATATGTACAAATCGCTGCAGTTTCCAGTTGAAATGAACACTAGAGGCAGTAAAACTCCAACTTTTTTTCCTTTTCACACAAAGTTTTGATTAAGGGGAGACACTGCAGGCAAAACACAGTTTTTTTCCCCTACACTGAGCCATAAATCTCCACTTCAGTAACACTTACACAAACACATTTTTTATTCCAGTCTATATTCTGAAGGTGAGATTTGTTCATATATAATTTGCTTGATTTTATACATTTTATTCCGCCAAAAATGGTAAAAAATAGATTGTTTTCTGTCTGTTCTAAGTTTTTTTTTCTGAATTATGGAGTGACAATATGAGATACCCAAAATCCTCTCTGTAAAAACATTTGACTCTAATATGTCAAAAAAATTAAACAAGAATTCTGAAACTGATTTCATCCAATGTTTAGATTTTTGTACTAGAAATGTATGCAAATTGGCACATATTTCAATAAATAATGGCTCATTTACATATTTAAACCTAACATTTTAGAAAACTTGTAATACAAAAAATGTTTGCAATTATCAATGTAATAAATTAACTGGGTAAGTAATGTGATAACTATTAGTTAATTTTTTTTTACCCTATTCACCTGCAGTATCTCGCCTCAATAAAGCCTAGTTTTCATAATTTCTTTAGTGGTAAAAAATTGCAAACATGCAATTTCATGCTATATCAAAAGCGCAATTAATTCATAGTAAATGCCCACCTGATTTATTTCTGGCAAAGAAACAGAGCAGATGAATTGAGGAAGAAATCAACTCAATAACGTAACATTCTGTTACTAACCTCTAACTAAAAATCTCATTAGATGTCATAAAAATGTAATTGAATAGACTTGGGAGGGAAATGTACGTGTTGCATTACATGTAAGTCAAAAGTGTAGGTAGTCGTGACATGTTTTTCAATGAAAGCTATTTCTGAGGCTGAGGTAATTAGCATGAGGGTCTGCTTTGAGTGATTTTACACCATTGGACTGGCTTTTAACATCCAATGTCATTAAAGTTGAGGCCCACGAAACGATTACTCAGCGATAAACTTTTAATTGCTCGGCCGTCGCTGTAGTTGCAATTAGTGAATCCAGGGAATACACAAAGCACCGCACAGCCTCGTCATTTTTATCTCCTGGAGACGTGTCACATACTGTGGAGAAGAAACTCAAATTGAATTTGGCCATTGCGTCTCCTAATCACCACGATACAATGCGGGAGAGCTCTTTTGAATGGCGGCCATTCAAGTCGTATGTCCTTGATTACAGATGCATTGTTTCACATTACTGGCAGACTTCAAAATACCTCTAGAATCCTAATAGGTGAGGGAAAATCTTCGTCATTCACGCTGCCTTCTCCCTCTGCAGGACTCCAGCTGTAATTGTGAACAGCACTTACATTACTGCCATGGTTTCAGCTGATACATATTGTCACTTTTGAAATCCCGCTGAGAACCCTGTATAATGTATTTAAATCCATTAGGAAGCATAACACAGTCTATCTTAAGTTGTGAATATTATGTTAAAATAACTGAAATGTAATGCTTTACACAAAAGTTTGACTCTACAGCTTTCTTCCCTTTAAGATGGATATTCCTGAGTCCTTCTTTTCTCATCAAAAGAACCAGACCCAAAAGTACATCTCAAGATGGCTACCTCAAGGCAACTCGATTTCCTGTTTTGGAACACAGCTAAGCTGCAGGCTGGGTTGACTGATTATCTTTGGTCTTCATTCCAAGAAAAAAAATACATACAGTGAATCATCCTGCCAATTGTAATGCAGAACCTGTTCTCCTTTCCAAAACCTACTGAGAAGTCTGTATAGACAGCACTAAAGGTCATAAGTACACTCTCAACATTGTTAAGGCCAAATAATAAGGCCGAATCACACGTATACTTCAGCTGAAATAATCAAGATGGAGGTGAGAGAAATGTTGTTTATAAATATACCAACCTGAGCTAATGCGAAAGTACAACTCTTCGAGGAGAAAAAAATAATTATGTACAGGGTGTGCGGAGGTATGCAAATACAAATGCAATGACAGGTAGGTAGGACAGCCTATTGTAGCCCTTAAATTGAGGGATATGATTGGACAAATATTTTATGGTCCTACAAACAATACTACTACAAACAAGACTACTTAACTGAAAAAAAAATGCTTTTGAACCAAATTAGTTCATGATAATTTATTCATCCCCATGTCATCCAAGATGTTCATATCTTTCTTTCTTCAGTTAAAAAAAAAATGAAGGTTTTTGAGGAAAACATTCCAGGATTTTTCTCCACATAGTGGACTTCAATGGGGATCAGTGGGTTGAAGGTCCAAATTTCAGTTTCAATGCATCAGAGGGCTCTACAGGATCCTAGTCAAGAAAATAAGGATCTCACGTAGTAAAACGATCACTGATTTTCTTTAAAAAAAAAAATATTGCTATACTTTTTAACCACAAATGCTCATCTTGGACTAGCTCGACTTCACGCATTATGTAGTCACGTAAGAAAGGTCACGTGTGACATAGGCGAAAGTACCAACCCGGTGTTTACAAAGCGAACATGCAAAGAAAGTCAAACACCCTTTACAAAAAAGGTAAATCAACTATGCCAGGTGATTTTAAAGTTGGAGGAGAAGAGTTTTTTGCCCTACCCTACCTCTTTGAACCAAAGTGCACCCCTGCTAGAAATTTGACGTTCCCAGAACGTTTTCAGAACGTCCCGGTTGGTGTTAAGGACGTTGCCCAGTAACGTTCCCAGAACGTTCTGTAAAGGTCACGATGTGGAGTTCTTTAAAGGGTTGGGGGATGTTATTTGGGGGACCTTTACAGAACATTCAGGACATTCTCAGAACATACTGGACTGCTCATTTCTAACAACTGGAAATACTCAACCCATTCTCTTCTTGGCAATTATAACTCATTCGAATGTCATTCAGTGACTATAACAACTCCCATCAAACTCCATGTTGTGGTAATTTATAGTCCTCCTACTCAACTTGGCATTTTCCTAGAAGAGCTGGATGTGCTACTATCCTCATTTCCAGAGGATGGCACCCCATTTCTAGTCTTTGGAGACTTTAACATTCACCCTGACAAACCCTATGCGGCTGACTTCCATACACTCCTAGCTTCATTTGATCTCAAACGCATTATCACTACACACACTCATAAATCTGGAAACCAACTTGATCTCATTTATACACGTAACTGTACTACAGATAACATAGCAGTCAAACCCTTACACATCTCTGACCACTTCTTCATTACATTCGACCTACATCAAGCTACCTGTGCACCACCAACCCCTCTACCTGTTACTTTTAGACGAAACCTACGCTCTCTCTCACCTTCCCGCCTTTCGTCTTTAGTATCCTCCTCTCTTCCCTCTCAAACCCACTTCTCATCCCTGGATACTAATACAGCAACGGACACCCTGTGCTCGACTCTCACGACTTGTCTAGATGATATTTGCCCTCTCTCCTCCAGGCCAGCACGGGCTGCTCCCTCAAACCCTTGGTTATCCGAGGTTCTTCGTGAGCAGCGCTCCAAACTTAGGGCAGCTGAGAGGAAATGGCACAAATCTAAGGATCCGTCTGACTTGAGTATGTATCAGTCTCTGCTGTCATCATTCTCTACCCAAGTCCACACTGCCAAATCTTCATACTTCCACAATAAGATCAACAATGCTCCAGACACACGAAACCTCTTCAAAACTTTCAATTCACTGCTTTGCCCCCCTCCACCACCTCCCACCACTACTATAACAGCTGAGGACTTCGCCACATTCTTCACAGACAAAACTGCATCTATCAGCAATCAGTTCTCAGCTCCACACATACAGGAACTAAAATTGATCACACCCGCATCTGGAACTCCCCTCTTCTCCTTCAGTCCCCACTCTGAGGCTGAAGTTAGCAAACTTCTCCTCTCCAGCCATCCGACGACATGTCCTTTAGATCCTATCCCCTCGCACTTTCTCCAAGCAATCGCTCCCACAATCCTACCGGCGCTCACACATAGGGCTGGGCGATTTGGCCTAAAATCAAAATCTCGATTAATTGAACATTTTAACTCGATTACGATTAATGAACGATTATTTTATTAATAAAATTATATTTAATTATATTTATATAATTTTTTTTTTTGCCCTCATAGTTCACTGACAAGTTTTGTACAGTAAATATGCTCACATATTACAAGTGAGAGATTTTTGAATGAAGGGTGCATTACTTGATTTTAAAATAATTGAAGGAAACACACACTATCAACTATCTACGATTATTTATTGAACATCAGTGTTGAACAACTGAAATTAAAGCACACATTGCTTAAAACGAACAGTCACATTTTTCTTAAATTAGTGAAAATAAATAACTTGCACTTTTGGAAACAAAATAAATTATTTTCAATGTTTCAATGAAAATAAGCAGTATCTCTTCTTAATAAAATTACTCTTGTATGTATGTATGCATATATATCACAAGTTTTAGATTTTAGAAATGCACATTTGACAGTAGCAGAGTTGACAGCTTCTGTTTCTGTGAGTATCTGTAAAAATAACAACAGCTTAATCTTTCATACATTTGCATACATTTGTAGATTACCACTACCACGGTAAAGAATTTGTAATGAAAAACAGCATCCTGAAGACATTCAGTATAATTACAAATGTACAACAAACAACTGTAATGACTTACAAAAAATATATATTGTTATTATATTCCATTACTCCTTTAATATATTTAGCACATTATAAGTATAATAAAATTCTATATGAATATTTTACTTTTCTGCCATGCCATGGTTACTGTCAGTGTTACTACAGTAAAACCATGGTAAACGTTGGTGATTTGTAGATTGAAACGCCGGATCGTCAGAATACTGTCAATTACACTTGTTTAATTTTTTTTTTTTTTAATTGCCCTATATTGGCATTGTAAGCATATGATTTAAAAACATTTTTATATAAAATTATTAGTAAAACATTTTATACATCTTTATTTGACCTCAAAGTAGAGACCTGCACAGAAACAGAGTGCGGCGCAGGACAAAACTTGATGCGCGAGTGGGTAGAAACTCGTGTGTGTGCGGGATGCGGGAGAATAAAATGATTGGAGGGACTCCCGGAAAATAGAAATATATAAACATAAAATATCTAAAAACATACAAATTGTTATTCATCTATTACACAAAAGCAACACGAACAACTAATATAACTTCAAAATGATTAACAGGTGCAAGAATAGGAAGTTTCTGGAATGCAAGAATCCACTCACCGAAAGTTCTTGCGCACTGCTTAATATTGCGTGCGCATGAATCCACTCATTGCAACACACGAAGTGTAGACACTGTTAAATATTCATTGTGCATATTTATTGTGTTATAAGAGTTGTATGAGATCGCGATGAACTGAGATAGGCAGGGAGCATTGTTTGCTCGCATTCTGCCATGCATGCACACAGCAGCCCATGCTTGCTTTTCTGTTGAGAATAAGATCGATGTACTCAAAAAATATGTATAGGTAACCACAATGCAGGCTTTTGCAGGCGGGAGAGGGATAAAACATGAATCTCACGGGCAGGAGTGGGACGAGATAACATATTCCGTGCTGACTGAAAAAATCTGTCACGCACAGGTCTCTATCTCTAAGCATTTCAGCTCCCGCGCCCCCTCTGTGAACTCTGGCGCCTCTGTGTTTTTAAAGGGAAAGTAATCGAAATAATCGTCCTGGAAAAATTTGATCGATTATAGGTTCTGAATGTCGATTTCGATTACTTTTCGATTAATCGCCCAGCCCTACTCACACACATCATCAACTCATCTCTTCTCACAGGCACCTTCCCTACTACATTTAAGCAGGCCCGGGTAACCCCGCTGCTCAAAAAACCTACTCTAAACACTTCACTTGTAGACAACTACAGACCTGTCTCTCTCCTTCCATTCATAGCAAAAACGCTGGAACGAGCTGTTTTCAACCAGCTATCTTTATTTCTTGCGCAGAACAATCTATTGGATACCAACCAGTCAGGCTTCAGGAGTGGCCATTCAACTGAGACTGCTCTACTGTCTGTCACTGAAGCCTTACGGATTGCAAAAGCTGATTCCAAATCATCGGTACTCATTTTGCTGGACCTATCTGCTGCTTTCGACACAGTGAATCATCAGATCCTTTTGTCCACCCTCTCATCGCTGGGCATCACAGGAACTTCACTTCACTGGTTCAAATCCTACCTCACTGGTAGGTCTTTCGGGGTGGCCTGGGGTGGTGAGGTATCCAAAACTCAACAACTGGTTACTGGGGTTCCTCAGGGATCAGTTCTTGGACCCCTCCTCTTCTCCATATACACTACATCTCTAGGCCCCATCATACAAGCACATGGCTTCTCCTACCATTGCTATGCTGATGACACACAGCTCTATCTCTCATTCAAACCAGATGATCCATCGGTAGCTGCACGAATCTCAGGCTGCCTGGCGGATATCTCTGCATGGATGAAGGAACACCATCTCCAGCTCAATCTAGCAAAGACTGAGCTCCTTGTTTTCCCTGCCACGCCGACTCTACAACATGACTTCTCAATTCAGTTAGGTTCATCAACAGTTACCCCTTCAATTTCAGCCAGAAATCTTGGTGTAATGTTTGATGACCAATTGACTTTTAAAGACCACATAGCTAAAACTGCTCGATCTTGCAGGTTTGCACTGCACAACATCAGAAAGATCAGGCCCTTCCTAACAGAGCACGCTGCACAACTCCTCGTCCAGGCCCTGGTCATTTCCAGGCTGGACTACTGCAATGCTCTACTAGCTGGTCTTCCAGCATGTACAATCAGGCCTCTACAAATGATTCAGAATGCAGCAGCACGCCTGGTCTTCAATGAACCAAAAAAGGCCCATGTCACACCTCTCTTCATATCCCTGCACTGGCTACCAGTGGCGGCTCGCATTAAGTTCAAGACACTGATGCTGGCATATAGGACAGCCACCGGCTCATCACCTGCTTACCTACGTTCACTACTACGAATTTACACTCCCTCTAGATCTCTGAGATCCTCTAATGAAAGACGCCTCGTTGTACCACCACAGAGAGGCATGAAATCACTTTCCAGAACATTCTCGTTCAATAGTCCTGCCTGGTGGAATGACCTTCCCTCCCATATCCGGAATGCTCATTCCCTAACTGCCTTCAAGCGACTACTGAAAACCCATCTCTTTCGACACTATTTGACTCAATAAAAAAAAAAAATAAATAAAAAAAAAACCTTCTCTCTTTTCTTGATCTTCCCTTTCTATCCAGTACTTATCTAACAATGCCGATATATGGTATTTTTGAGCACTTCCTAGGTTGACCTGCCTCCTTAGGACGAATCACTTGTTGCATCCCCAATTGTAAGTCGCTTTGGATAAAAGCGTCTGCTAAATGAATAAATGTAAATGTAAATGTAAATGTAGAGGACCATACTTTATTAGGAAATTTGACGTTCCCAGAACGTTCTCAGAACGTCCCCATTGGTGTTAAGGACGTTGCCCAATAACGTTCCCAAAATGTTCTGAGAAGGTCACGATGTGGAGTTCTTTAAAGGGTTGGGGGACGTTATTTGGTGGACCTTTACAGAACATTCAGGGCTTTCTCAGAACGTTTAAGGGACCATAATTTATTAGGAAAATTGACACTCCCAGAACGCTTTCAGAACGTGCCCATTGGGACGTTGGACGTTGCCCAGTAACGTTCCCAGAACGTTCTGTAAAGGTCACGATGTGGAGTTCTTTAAAGTGTTGGGGGACGTTATTTGGGGGACCTATACAGAACATTCAGCACGTTCTCAGAACGTTTAGGGGACTATATTTTATTAGGAATTTTGATGTTCTCAGAACACCCCCGTTAGTGTTAAGGACGTTGCCCAGTAACGTTCCCAGAACATTCTGTAAAGGTCACGATGTGGAGTTCTTTAAAGGGTTGGGGGACGTTATTTGGGGGACCTATACAGAACATTCAGCCCGTTCTCAGAACATTTAGGGGGCCATACTTTATTAGGAAACTCGACATTCCCAGAACTTTCTCAGAATGTCCCTGTTGGTGTTAAGGATGTTGCCCAGTAACGTTCTGAGAAGGTCACAGTGTGGAGTTCTTTAAAGGGTTAGGGGACATTATTTGGGGGGACCTTTGCAGAAAATTCAGGACGTTCTTAGAACGGATCATGTAGCAACCTGGTCTCATTGTTTATAAGTGCAGAAGCAGAATTTTTAATCGCTTACATTTCTCATTCAAACACACCTCACTAGAAATATGCCATGTGGTAATCTGTGACGACAGAGGCGGGAGCCAATGAACATTTGATTTTTCTGCCATAAACCTGTTGTAAAGCTTCTTGAAATGCCAATATTTGAAACTGTAACGAGTGTGTCAGCGGCGTTATTGCTGCTTATGGTTGCCAAATAAAGGCTTGGATTTGATTTTGTTCCTCGCAGTCGTATGGATTATGAAGATTTGGATTACAGCACATACATAAAAAGTATCCTTTTTTAACTATGTTTTGTGTTTTTGGTGTATTTTACATTACATTACATCTTTTTAACTGAAGAAAGAAAGACATAAACACCTTGAATGACATGGGGGTGAGTAAATATTTATTCACTTTATGGAAGTGAACTAATCCTTTAAACTAATTAGTGAAACAGTTCTGCAAAAATGTCTGAAATTGTTCGTAATTCGTATGATTTATTTGGACACACTGGCTCATTTGCAGTGGTTCCTCATATCGAATGAATGGAATGGGAAAAAAAACAAAACAAGAAGAGCTCTGGATGAGGTGGATTAACTACAATCCATTGCTGGGAACAAAGGTTGAAAATGTTTTCTATCGTTTGTCAGTGACGAAGCAGCTCTTTGTGAACTTGTGAATGTCTCAACGACAACTTATATCCATTTATGTCTAAGGTAGAATTAAAAAGGCACATCAAAATATGGGCACATTATTGATGAGGGACCTGTGCCCCAGTTCTGATAAAAAAGCTAGAAACGCCCCTGGGTCTGTGCAGCTAGATGGTTGAGGTCCAGAAAACCAATGAGGTGGCTTTGAAAGAGAGTTTTGACAGTTTCAGATTTAAAAAAAATAAAAAAAATAAAAAATAAAAGAACTCTGTTCCCCAATGCAAAGAAACATTTTAGCTTAAAGATACGGTTCTAAATAGAACTATGACTTGCAAAATATGCAAAATGTTAATTATTTTAGAAAATTGAAAAGGATCATACAATGTTTCATTATCTAGATGATCCACGACTTTTTTTTTTTTTTTTTTTTTTGTGATGGTTGTTCGGGAGTCCCTTGTTTGTCCTGAACAGTTAAACTGCCCACTGTTGTTTAGGTATAACCTCCAGGCCCTGCAAATTCTTTAACAAAAACAAGAACAAACTGTCAGTTTTAAAATGTATCGCATCAGCGGTGTTCGAAATGTTTGAGGAGAAATGTTTGTAGGCCTGATTTTCTCGTTTCCTTAAATCAAATAAAGCTTGCCTCAAAGAAAACAAAAGTTCTCCACCATAAAATCTGGTCAGGGTAATACTCTCACGCAAGTTTTTGTTTGTTTCACCGGCCCTTCTTCATCTCAGTGGTCTCGGTTGTTATGCTGACATTTATTGCCATGGATGCGTAAGGTTTTATTAACTGTTGTCGAGCTGTTTACCTCTTGCTTTGTTCCTTTTTGTTTTCTTTTCTCCATTTCATACTACAGAGATCAATGAAATGGACATTTTTTGATTCAAACCCATTGATAACAGATTGTTTACAGCTTAGACATACGCAAAACCTAGACTAACCTGAACAATAGCAAGTTTTGTGAAACAAGCTAGGTTAATGTATAACAGTTGTCAGAGTTTTGTCTACTTTTCTCAAAATAAGTTTAAGTTTTAGAGTGCACCTTTGAAAAAGCATGGCATGCTTATTTTAGCTTGATTGATTGTGCCAGCCAAGCAACTACCATTGACATGAAAGGACCAATACCAGACATTCTAATGAAAGGGTAAAAAGATATATTTTTTTTCACCATGTTAAAGTGTTTCAATTTGATTCAATATGAGTCAGAGGAATGATTTTGAACAATTACAGCTGTTCTGAAAATGCAGTTTCTGCATAGCCATTACCTGCTAAAATACTAAGATTGGCTTTCAAAGCCAAATATGACTCACAGCTCTTTTTTTTTTTTTTCATCATTGTAGTTTTTTTTTTTTTTTTTCTATTTACCACTTAAGACTTCAGGATGTTCACCTTTTCCGCTTCTAGTAGCATTAACTGTTCTCACAGATACAAATACTCAGTCTTGTATGTATAGTTTCTGGTGAAAAGCGGAGAACAGTGCCTGATATACCATCTGCAGGTAGACATTAAATTATCGAGTGTAATAAATGACTCTGAGGATTACAGACACCTGAGAAATAGTGTAAAACAAGCTGCCCGAGAAAATGATTACATTAAGTACGTCAATTTATCTTGTTCATAACATTTTGTGCCTAAGATCAGTCAGTACAAATGTAAACAAAGCATCTTTTTCCTGGTAGCTTTACTGCGTAATGTGAACCACATTAATTAACTAAATTAAGATAATGAGGTAGAAAATATTTATGCTTTAACTATATAGCTAGAACCCCCTGAACACGATTATTAATTTATTACATGGCTCTGTTCATTTTCTGATTTAATATTTTACTGTACTGTCTTTCTCTCTCAAATCAGTACTTCATGTCCATTCCTGAACTTGTTCGTCATCCTAAGCTTTGAACATACTAGCAATAAACTTAATTCTCCCACAGTTCAAGCTGATTTTGGGCGTGCTTGCTTCAAAACATAATCATCCATGGGGAAATTACTTAGGATTGATTGTATAATTTAGTTAGTGACAAATTTTTAGAGTCTATGAAAATGCTTACTCTGCCATTGTGTCTTGATGTCCGCAAAGATTCATTTCTACCAATGCGTTTGCAACTTAAACTGACCTTGGGTTGGCTGCAGTATATTCCTCTCGGACACACGCAGAGATTCTGTGCAACTTGCATATAATATTTACATTTATATTCTCGGCATACGTCTTCCCACCAAAGTGACTTACAATAAGCGAACAAGCTCACGTTAAATGCCAAGTACCAGGGCAGGTAGCTGACCATGCACAACATTTGCGAGCCTTAAAGGGATAGTTCGTTCAAAAATGAAACATTGCTCCAAACCCATAAGCTCGAATAACAAATTATTCATCTGTGGAAATAACAGAACCTATTGTACTACTGGTGTTAATCTGTCATGTCAGTTCAGTTGTCTAATGCAAGATTTTTCACTGTTATAAGGAGTCTTCAGTCTGACAGCAATCAGCAGGGACATAGCGTCCTAAAGTAATTTATTTTCAATGCGAGTTGGTGACTCAGTCTCCTGCGAGATGCTGTAGTTGAGTGTGGGCAAGACGGAGAAGTTAATGCTGCTTTGAGTGATTTCACTGTTCTATAGGATTTGTCTTCGTCCACATAAAGCAATATAATAAAAAAATGATTTGTGGAAAACTGCGCAAGAACCTGTCAGCATTCTTTATGCGTGCATTGATAATCGTTCATCTTGTTCATGATATGATGCATTGCACGCTGCTGCAATCTATATACACATGCATTCCCTGTAGAATGTTAATTCTGGTGACTAACTGAGCAATACAAAATACATAAGTAAATAAAATGATCATTTTATTATTATTGAGATTAGTTCACTCCTGAATTAAAATTTAAAAATTAATCACCCCCATGTCATCCATGATTCTATGTCTTTCTTAGTTCAGTCAAAAAGAAGATTTTTGAGAAAAACTCTCAGAATCATGGACCCGTTTTGTCTTGTTTTGCCCCTGTCTCTTTTCTCTTTTTTTGGGGGGGGCAGCTGTGGCCTAATGGTTAGAGAGTCAAACTTGTAACCCAAAGGTTGCAGGTTCGAATCTCAGGTCCAGCAGGGATTGTAGGTGGGGGGAGTGAATAACCAGCACTCTCTTCACCCTCAATACCACGACTGAGGTGAGTCCCTTGAGCAAGGCTCCGTACCCCCAACTGCTCCCCGGGTGCCGCAGCAATGGCTGCCCACTGCTCCGGGTGTGTGTTCACGGTGTGTGTGTGTGTTCACTACTGTGTGTGTGCACTTGGATGGGTTAAACGCAGAGCACAAATTCCTAGTATGGGTCACCATACTTGGCCTCACTTCACCTCCTTTCCTTTCCTTTCCCATTTCCTTACACTGTAAAAAATGACCGTGAATTTAACGGTAAAAAACTGTAAAAATGCTACGGTAAAAACCTGTGATATGGTTAACGGTAAGTTCCCCTTCTATATACGGTGAAAAACTGTGTTGGACATTGCATGTAATTTTACGGCAGTATACAGTTTTTTGAAGTGAAAAAGAAGGTAAAATTTACAGTGAATAACCGTAAACTGACATTCCCAGAATTCCCTGTGTTTCATTTTTTTATTCTATGTTTTTTGTGGAAATAACTTTTTCTTCTTGGATTTTTCTTGGCAGTTTTGTACATTAGGGTTATATGTTACATATAATGCTGTTAAATTAATGTTTTTTGCATTAAATCAGTTTTATGTGTGTTACCATGATGGTGTTTAGTGTTTGTGTGAATGCCACTGTGCACCTTCTATATACGCTATTATTTAAAATCTCCTTGTAATGGGCTTTGGTTGATCATGTGATGTTGTCATCACCACCTGCATTTGGTGGTTATCAGTGTATTGCAAAGGTACAAACAGATTTCAGTACTTCAAAAGGTTGGTACATCACCATTATATCAATAAAAAAAAAATCAGAAATTACGGTATTTACCTGTATATTTAAGTGAAAACCGTAAAATGCTACCGTACTTTTTACAGTAAAACTCTGGTAACCACAGCTGCCAGGGTTTTCCCGTAAATTTTACGGCTTTTTTTTTTTTTTACAGTGTATTTGGTCATGTTCCTGTCCTCGTTTAGTTTGATTATCATGCTGTACACCTGTGTTCTTTCAATTAGCCTGTGTATTCAAGTTCCTATCTGTGTGTTTTTCCCTTGTCAGGTCTACTTGTTGGATATCGTACATCTACCCCAGTTCCTGTTGTTATTTACTCCTGATATTATGATTAAAGATCGTTTATGTTATTTTCGTGTCAACATCATCCTTGCCACGGCGAATCATTACAGAAGACCTGACCTAAAAACAGTTTCCCCCGTGTCTACCCTCCGTTTTTGTTTCTTGTTTTTGCTCAGTGTTTTTGTTTCCATTGTTTCCCTGTATAGATGCCCTTCTTTGCCTCAAATGCCTCCTCCTACTGGAGCAGGGGGACAAGGCTCTCAAGGATCATACCAGACTGTTCCTGCTACTAGCTAGCACCACCAGCTATCCGGACGATGCTTTCTGTGCGTTCCACGACGCCAGTTTAAGCATCGCATGCAGAGCGCCGTTGTCTGAAGATGGTCCTTGAGAGGACTTTGCCGCCTTTGTGGATTGGACACTGGCGAGAAATGGTTCCCTGTTCACTGTCAGCTCCAAGGAAGATCTCAGTAGTTCCACTCCGGACCCAATGCCCAGCCCACCATTTCCCCACTGCGTGGAGCGCATGCCCAAGCCCTCTGACAGACAGCCAGAGCCAACCACGCCCGCCACAAGGGAGAAAGCCGTGTCGAGTGAAATCGCAGCGGGGAGCTCCGCCCACTGCAACATGGCTGAAGGTGAGCTTTCTATGGAACTGGTTATGAGGACTGCAGAGGACGATCTTGTAGACTGGAACAGTGACCTGCCCCCTCTTCTCCCTCCCTTTTAAGAACCCTCTGTCATCCCTGTTCCCATGTCGTCAGGACTCCACTCCTCTGTGCCTCATCCCTCCGGTTCCGTCAGGCTCCTCCATGGACCTCTGTCATTCTGGCTCCACAGCGGCATCCCGGATCCACGTCTCCGTGATGGTCGCCATCAGTTCCGCCTTGGCCCTTCGGATTCACCTTTTCACCCTGACTGATCAGCTCTCCGGAAGGGGGGGGGGGGTTTGATTATCATTCTGTACACCTGTGTTCTTTCAATTAGCTTTAAGTTCATGTGCGTTTTTCCCTTATCGGGTCTACTTGAATATTGTGCATCTACCCCAGTTCCTGTTGTTATTTACTCCTGTGATATTCTGATTAAAATTCATTTATGTTATTTTCGTGTCTCCATCGTCCTTCCCATGGCAAATTGTGACAATTCCAGAATTTTTCTCCATAGCAGGTTGAAAGTCCAAATTGCAGTTTCAATGTATCTTCAAAGGGCTCTTCACAATCCCCAAGGAATAAGGATCTTATCTAGCGAAACGATTGGTTAAAACAAAACAAAAAAAAGTATATACTTGACCACGAATGCTCATTTTGCCCTAGCGCTGCATCTGTGATTGCACGCATTATGTTTTCATGTTGGAAAGGTCACACGTGGTTTGTTCTTCGTCTGTGTATTTCGGTTCATCGCTATTCGGTGCTTCCATCATCTTTCCAACGTGATTACATAATGCATGAAGTCGAGCTAGTGCAAGATGAGCATTTGTGGTTAAAAAAGTATATACATTTTTTTTTTTTTTTTTTTTGGAAAATTACCAATCTTTCATTAGATAAGACCCCTTTTCCTTGGTTGGGATTGTGTAGAAACCTTTGAAACTGCATTGAAACTGCAATTTGGATCTTCAACCCGTTGATCCCCATTAAAGTCCACTATATGACAAAAATCCTGGAATGTTTTCCTCAAAAACCTTGATTTAATTTTGACTGAAGAAAGAAAGACATGAACATCTTGGATGACATAGGGGTGAGTAAATTATATGCCCATCTTTTTTTTTTTAATGCAGGTTTACTAATCAAAAACGAAATTACATTCAGCCTATAATTTAGTAAGAGTAAAGTACAAAGAGTACACTCCACTACAGTCATGCATATTTAAAGGCTCAAGATTCCCAGAAAGAAAACAAGATAGTTAATTCAGTCATTGATCCAGATATTGCTTTACCCCTAAGATATCTCAGAAACCAATTTATCAGTAGCTTCAGCAGGTTTGACACATCTTAAGCCTCACTGACAGAAAATCAATGAGCCTAATTAGGGCTATCCGTAATTTTTCTGAGAGATGATGACTCAAATAATAAGAACCTCTGAGATTAATAACCCAGAAAGTAATACTTAAGGGATTTGTGCGCTAGCGACAGGTAAAACTGCAGTTAAAGAGTATGTCTAATGATACAGCGACAGAACTTCCTACCTTTGTGCCGTTTAACCAGTTTAATTGGTCTTAAATTTAATTGGCTTCCCTGTTGCTGACACTGACAACAGAATTGTGCATAAATCCCAGAGAATTACAACATTCATGCGGATAATGCTTTGACTTAGCTTCCAAAATGCGTAAAAAGAATCTAGATGTTTCAAAGCAACTGATTGTGACTATGCATCATTTGCACTGCTTCTGAGCTAGCATGATAATTCTTTATTTAAATGGGTGTTTATGAAGTGCACAAAACCCCCACTCCCAGAGTCAAAATAAATGCAACAGTGAAGATTATTACTGCCGAGCTGCAGCGTAAATATGCAGGAGGCAGGGGCATGAGTGGGGTAGTGCTTCATTATCTATCTGTCTGGCCTACACGCGGCCCTTCTTCAATCATAAAATATTGCAATTGCTGTCTCATTTCTGACTATCAATCAAGAGAGCCACAGTTTGCTTCGCTAATGGACTGCTCTGACTGATTCCTCTCTGTGCAGTCGTCTGGGCATGGCAGCATTACGAGTCATGGTAAATTAAATTACTGCAAGCAAAACTTCTCACACTCTTTACTGGGGGAAAGTGACACTGCAGGCGCCGGAGAAATGGGGGTTGTGGGAACGTCACTCGGATTATTTTGAGATATCATAAATTCATAATGCTCGCATGGCCGAAGTGCAGGGGAGTGTATCGAAGGGATGCATAAGTCATGCGATTGTCAGAGGCAGATGGTGATGCATGAAGTGGGGGCGGGACGCGAGGTGCTTTAGGTGGGGGGTGTGCGCTGTGGTTCGCCGTCAGATAAGGAGAGAGGCCTCCCTAATTCCATCCGCTGGTCTAATGTGTTTTTAATGCAGCCTGTGACTTATGTTCCTGTCAGAGCGCGCTGCCGCAGAGGGATTCCCAGACAGTAGTGGGCAGCAAGCGAAGACTTGGAAAGGTGGCAAAGATTAATCGACTAGCAGGGGCAAACGCAACTTGATCAAATGTGCATTGACGAGGAAAAAACACAGAGGGGGCAAAACCTATGGAGTGAAGACGAGGCACTAGAGTCGTCTCAGCATTTCGCTAAATGGGACTGTTGTTCCACTGTGAATTGGCGCCACAGTGCTGATTGCCCCCAAATGCTTGCTTCGGGTCCCAACAGTGTTAACATCCACAACCCACTTGTTTCCTAAACACTCCAATGAGGTGCCTTTCTTACCAAATCAGCAAAACACTTTTGATTACAAAACTCCTTATGTGAACTTTCGAGACTCACTAATACACTTTTTTCTAAGAAAATGTTTTTGTATGGGAAAAGGTTTTTGTATGGGAGCAAACGGAAAACTGTGGGAACCACTCTCTGGAGTTTTAAGTGTAGACTATAATTTGGGAACAAACTTTTGACAGACTTGTCAGTCTGAAAATCTCACTTGGTGAGGACATTGTCCTGCCCCCAACTATGTGATGTTTCCGGTAAAGTTGGGGTACTTGATGCCAGACTCAGAAGCACCTTTCACATAGTGCACTGATTCAGGATCCTTTCCCCACAGGATGGGGACCTAGTAGTCTCAGCCTCAGACGTCACGCCCACGGAACGTTGGCTAAATGTCTGATGCATATGGTACACTTAACTAGAAACACTTCAGGAATGTCGAAGTCATCATCTGATTAGTTGAATTTGATCAGATTTCCGGGAGACGCGAGTGTCGCATTTATTTTCGGTCTGCCGGGAAACAAAGCGCAGACTGATTTATTCGGCGTTTTGCTAAAAGGTGCTTATGCAGACGCCATTGTTGTTATACACATTTGCGACGTTTGCAAAACAAATTACTGACTTACTGCTCTCCCTCTTCTTCGTTAACTTTCAATGCTGGTTATTTCAATGACTGACTTGTTGCATGCAGTCTGTTGTTGTGGGGGCATTTCCACACACTGAAACGTAACGCTGAACGAAACGAACTGTGATTGGTTGTTTGACATGTCGGTCAAACGGCCTTATGGGCGGGCCTTGGCCAATGAAAGCTGCCATGAATTCCAGACCTTCAGCCATCAGTCTGAAGGTCTGGCTACGCGAGACTAGGGACCTAGTAACATTGCCAGGATCAGTCCCGAAACAAGCCCTGTGTGAACAAAAGGCAGGACCAATGCCGTAAAGCAGGGGTGCTCAACCCTGTTCCTGGAGATCTACCTTTCTGCAGAGTTCAGCTCCAACCCTGATCAAACACACCTGAACCAACTAATTAGGATCTAAAGGAGCACTTGATAATTACAGGCAGGTGTATTTGATCAAGGTTGGAACTAAACTCTGCAGGAAGGTAGATCTCCTGGAACAGTGTTGGGCACCCTTGCCGTAAAGGGTGTCACAGTGATTACACACGTTACTCTTTTAACACGTGATTTGAAGAGCAAACTGGAATGAAGTCGAGAGCAGGGAGCTTCTCACTATCTGCGCTAAAGCTGAAATCTCTGGCAGTGTGAATTAATCAAAATCAAACGATCCCAGGACAAATCATGGGACACATTATTTATGTATTCTCTGTGTGAAAGAGGCTAGAATCAAGTATCCGAAGTGACTCAAGTGCAATTATCAATGACTTCGGACTTGCCACGCATTTGGGTAAATTTTAACCTGGTCTTATGACAAAAACGTACCTGTGGGGATGTTTTTGCGAGACGCTATAATTAAGGCTCCGTGGCGCTATAACTAATGCTCCGTTTTAAAATAACATACCATCTACACTACACCTAAACCTACCTGATAGTATGAACAAAAGCAAATGTGACATAAAAACACAGTCGCAATCTGTTTTAGCTTGTTTTTTTTTTTATTTCTTATCTTTCATCTCTTTCATCACGAGTCATGTCACAGGATTCTTGGACATCCTAGTCCAATTTCGTTTTCCTAGTCCAATTTCTTTGTTCATCTTTGGAACACAAATTAAAATATTTTTGATGAAATCCAAGAACTTTCTTATTGTTTCACTAGATCCTTATGGGGGTGAGTAAATCATCAGGAATTTTTTATTCTAAAAGGTGAACTAATCCTTTTAAGACTAGCAGGGGACAGAGAGCAACAAATTTTTCTGGCCCAGAACTGCCGGTTGAAGCACATAAAACTTTTGGCACCAGCACCCTAATGGCGGACAAAGGGAAGAAGTTTGCTAAAAATGGGAACTCTACTGCATTCTCAGTCCACCGCCAGGTGAAGTATACCTGAAATGTTTGAGAGGGACTTCATTTACTTCTCTGATGTGCCTTCTTATCTCCCTGACCTGATAATACCCTTCTGCTAATCATTCAAGTAGGTGCAGGATGGTGCTTGGTTTCAAGCTGGGTTTTAAAATGTATGTATTCCTTTCTCAAAGGCCCCAGGGATCATCCTTCCCAGGAAGCCGAGAGTCCAATAAAACTACACACAGAGTAATGACATGCATTACTGCCGCCTGCATGCATGTGATAGATCAGCTCCTGAAGGTGAAAGCAGACCACGAAAGAAATAAAAAAAGACTCCGCCACTGCCCTACATCTTCAAGCCTGCAGCAGTAGCGTTCCAAAGGTGAAGGCTTCACAGTCAGCTGTGGTCGGCCTCAGCCTTGAGTCTGCTCATAAATTTGCACCCTTCTCACAGATGACTTCACACTAAGGTGTTGCCAAAGAAAGGTCACTCGCTGGCTGTGGGTTTTATGATAGATAGATCCAAATCTGACACACGAGTGCCATTGTAGATGAGTGCTATAGGCTGCTCTGCATTATCTCTTGTCTATTATCACACAAATGGCAAAGTCGTGATTAGTGATAGACTAATTTATCGACTAAGCAGATGGTAGAAATGATCAGACGAACTTCAAATTTAGACTAACATGAGCAGGTCGACTGCAAAATTACACTGAACTTAAAACTATACATACAGTTGAAGTCAAAAGTTTACATACACCTTGCAGAATCTGCAAGATGTTAATTAATTTACCAAAATAAGAGGGATCATACAAAATGCATGTTATTTTTAATTTTTAATACTGGCCTGAATAAGATATTTCACATTAAAGACATTTACATATAGTCCACAAAAGAAAATAATAGCGTAATTTATAAAAATGACTCAATAGTTGTTCAATAGTTACACACAGACCTGCAAACTCATCAGATAAAAAAAGGTGACAGTGTCCGGGGTGGGGGGGCGGTGGGCGAGTGGGTGAGGGGGGTATGGGGATCAGAATGGGCGACGCCGACCCTGTGAACTCAAGTAAGTGTTAGGCGCATGACACTAAAATAAGAAAACAACAAAAGAACCAAAACACAAATTATATTATACTGAAAAACATTATTTTTTCCTTCTTAGCCTGGACAAGGGTTTCACAAACACACACGCACACA
>NC_133367.1:32695120-32763331 GCF_049309525.1 Garra rufa | reverse complement strand
TTTATAAGAATTGTCCAATAATGGCCTACATGGCACGCAAGTCCACCCCCACCTCCCTCTCTTGACAGGCGCGAGCTCAGTTGAGATTCCGATCGGCCCAGATGTCAATTAACGCAAGCACAACCCCCCCCCCCTCCCTCCCTAAAAAAACTCTCCGGTTCTACACGATTCACGTGAATGACCCAATTGACAATGAAAACGGCGATTGTCGCCGAAAAGCGACAAGTTTGCAGGTATGTACACAGTAAGTGTATGTTCAATAGTTTACATACACTTACTGTGTTGTTACCTGCATGATACACAGTTGTTTTTATTTTGTTTTGTGATAGCTGTTCACGAGTCCCTTTTAAACCAGTTAAACTGCCTGATGTTCTTCAGAAAAAATCCTTCAGGTCCCACAAATTATTTTGCTTTTTAGCATTTTGGTGTATTTGAACCCTTTCCAACAATGACTGTATGATTTTGAAATGCATCTTTCCACACTGAGGACAACTGAGGGACTCATATGCAACTATTACAGAAGGTTCAAACACTCACTGATGCTTCAGAAGAAAACATGATGCATTAAGAGCTGGAGGTGAAAACTTTTGAACAGAATGAAGATGTGTACATTTTTCTTATTTTGCCTAAATATATATATATTTTTATCATTTAGTACTGCCCTTCATGCTACAGATGATGCTTACATGTTTCCCAGAAGACAAAATAAGTTAAATTTACCCTGATCTTCAAATTCCGAAAGTTTTCACCCACTGCTCTTCATGCATCATGTTTTCTTCTGAAGCATCAGTGAGCGTTTGAACCTTCTGTAATAGCTGCATATATATCTGCAACTGAGTCCCTCAGTTGCCCTCAGTGTGAAAAATGGATCTCGAAATCATACAGTCACTGTTGGAAAGGGTTCAAATACACAAAAATGCTAAAAAAAACAAAACATTTGTGGGTCCTGAAAAATTTTTCTGAAGAACAGCAGGCAGTTTAACTCTTCAAGACAAACAAAGGACTCATGAACAACTATCACTAAACAAAAAACACAGCTGTGGATCATTCAGGTAACAAGACAATATTAAAGTAGTAGTTCAATTTCAGAACAAAAATTTACAGATAATGTACTCCAAGATGTTCATGTCTTTCTTTCTTCAGTCGTAAGGAACTTTTTTTTTTGAGGAAAACATTTCAAGATTTCTCTCCATATAATAGACTTCTATGGTGTCCCCAAGTTTGAAACTTCAAACGATCACAGCCGAGGAAAGAAGGGTCTTATCTAGCAAAACAATCAGTTATTTAAAAAAAAAAAAAAAAAAATTATTTCTTGGCTGGGATAATTTAGAGCCCTTTGAAGCTGCATTTAAACTGCATTTTGGAGGTTCAAACTCAGGGGCACCATAGAAGTCCATTATACATTATAGAGAGAAATTCTGAAATGTTTTACTCAAAAAACAATATGACTGAAGAAAGAAAGACATGAACATCTTGGATGACAAGGGGGTGAGTATATTATCTGTAAATTTTTGTTCTGAAAGTGAACTACTCCTTTAAGAAACCAGTGTATGAAAACTTTTGAACAGGGTTGTTTTTATAAATTCAACTATTATTTTCTCTTGTGGACTATATGTAAACATCTTTTTGTCAAAATATTCTCTTCAGGTCAGTACTAAATAAAAAAAATAACATGCATTTCATATGATCCCTCTTATTTTGGCAAAACAATTGAAGGAACTGTATGTAAGAAATTTATTTTAGTTAATCATAAAATGGCCCTGACATGTCACTAGACATTAAGAAATCATGTTCATTTCAAATACTTCTATCACTGACAACAGTGGTCCGGCCAGGATATTGTCATTTAAAAGTGAAAGTTGCAGCCCATGACTGATGTTATTGTTGTCATTTTGTGTTTTGGTCTGAGGCTCCACCCTCCAGCTATCTACTAATCGCGAAGTCAGTAGAGTTTCGTCATCCGGGTTGCCAGCTCTGTTACGGCTGCAGCTATGAACGTGTCGGATAAAACACGTATAACGTTACGAAACCTAAAAGACCTCGTTTTGAATCCGAAATACGTCGTGACAAAGTCCGAAATAAAACAAGGATTTGTATAGGAGATGCCTTTGAAAGATGGAGACGGCTGAAAACGGAGAAGAATTTGAAGACAGACGCCAACGTTGCTAATTTTCTCCTGGACAGGTAAGATTCATCTATGTTTGGCTAACTTTGCTTCCGTAGGCTACACAGTGGATTTTCCACGGTCGTCCGTGCTAAATGCGTTCATAAAAAGCTCTATATCGCACCACTAGCAGGGTATGAAAACAATCTATGTTCGACTGAAATGTGGTATTACACCGTGTCTACAACGGACGTGACAGTTGTCGCGCCGCAACAGCTAAAGTCTGTCTACACTGGATGCGACAAAGCGACCGTTGCAAATCATTTAAACTTTGTGTGAGCACGTCATAAATAGAATTACTGTCGGGGATCTGCCGTGTCGCGCCGCATCCGGTGTAGACAGCATAATAGGTCCTATTGTATTTTGTCGCGTTGCGTTGGGTTGTGCCGCGCCGCTCGCGTCCGGTGTAGACACGGTGTTACAGTACATCTTTACGAAATATTTGGCTAATCGCCATATTTTTGCGATACATAATTACTTTGCAAAACACCTCTCGTGAAGCAACAGAAGAAAAAAAATACTGTGTAGGACTCGTCACTTGCCATTAGAAGCTCCTTGTAGCAGCCTACGTTCCTGCTGGATCCTGCAGCTTAGCTGGCAACCTTGAGTCTGGGGGCAGAGGGAGGGGATACACCATTCTACAGTATTTTGAAAGTGATTGCAGTACCAGTTTTGGCCACAATCCTACATACGGTTCTTTTAACATTTTGCAGATTCTGCAAGGTGTATGTAAACTTTTGACTTCAACTGTATAAACAGCAGTATCGTATAGCATAACAATATCAATTTATTCTTGTTTACTTATGCGAAATCGACAAATTGCCACTAATTGTTGGGCCATCATTGCCTGGCAATGGCTCCCTTAATGTTCCAAGGCAAAATATCAGCCGCCTCATTGGGGAGGGTAATTATGCCCTTTTTCTGGGCCCCATCAAATTCACACAAGAACCAACGCCGCTCCCCCACCTCCAACTGGCTCATCTCTCCACTTACAGGGCATATGCTTCCAAAACCCATCTGAGGTGCAGAGGCTGATGAGCCATGTGGAAAGACCAAGCACAGTCATTCATTTAGAAATGAAATTACAGAAGCCCGGCGCCCACACTGCCTCGTTTTTTTTCGCATTCTACTCATGGAGCCAAAATGTGCCTTAGCATTTCCATAATTGGATTATTCCCCTACATATTCACACCCATTTCCCCACTGTGATATTACATTTGATCTAATGGTCACTGCAGAACTGGAGGTTGCATATGGAGAATGGTAAAATAGACAAGCTCAGTTTGATGAATTCATGAGCAGTAGAAGCTTTTGAAGTATGATTGCATGTGTGCCGGGGCAACAATGGTGCTGGGAAGGGCTAAAGGTTATAAATTGGCCCGTGTGTGTGCGCTTGTTTGTGTGACATCGCTGGAGGCATTTGATCCCAGTGCTGAAATACAAACACTTTTTCTCTTTCGTTGTTTGCCTGCTTTCATATCAGAACATGATATTTGTGTTTTATTGATGTCTTTCTTCTCTGTATTACTCTTGTTGACCTCCTGGGACAGCATAGTCAAACCTGCCTGCATAATTTAGAAACAGCAGCTCGACAAGCCCTAAAACAGAGGTTTGCTTGAGAGTGAATGTCTAGAAAGTAATGTTAATATTTGTAGCTTAATTATGGCCGTTTATGATGTTGCAACACTTAATAACTGACAAGTGAAAAACATTAAAAAATATTTTTGTGCTCTCAAAATTTTACGGACCTCAATGAAAGCAAGCAAAAAATCCTTATCGAAGTGTATTTTTATCTCTAAGGCAGAAAATTGCAATTCAACCCTTATTCATGATTCGAATGGGTATGATTACTTTTTTGCACCATTTTCAGTAACATCACTATTACTGTTGCTCAAACTGAGGGTTAGAGATTTAAACAAACCCTCAATCTTAAATACGCCGACATAAGACTAATACCTAAAATTGCGGTTTCTACATCATATTTGCATGATGTATATTAAAATGTCATCAAAATCCCATACACTTACATTGATGGAGGAAACAGAGTCATATCTGGAGACAGAAATATTGGAGGTGGAATCTTTTAGGCCCCTTGGAGACAACTAAAAGCACTCTGTCAAACCAAAACAACTCCGAACACCTGTGCATTCAAACAGAAGCACCCTGACAAGCACACAAAACATCCTGGAAATAATACATCTAAAAACGAAATAATTTGTAACTAGAACATTTAATCACATTCAGTAACTATTTTTGTTTAACCAACAGTTGGACCCCTATTTTAATGAAGGAACTTTATTATTATTATTATTATTATTATTATTATTATTATTATTATAATAAACACATAAAATTAAGCAAATACACAAAATATATTAATAATAATAATAATAATAATAATAATAAATAAATAAAAATAATTATAATAAAAATACAAATTTTAAATAAATAAAATAAAAAATAAGCTAACACATAAAAAGTAAACACATAAATAAAACTAAGCAAATAAACAAATAAAACTAAGCAAATTATTAAATAATATATCAAATAAAAATTATTATTAAATTATTCTTATTCTTAATATAAACATACATTTAAGCAAATACATAAATAATATATCAAATAAAAGGTATTATAAAATGTAATAATAATAATAACAATAATAATAATCCCAAAATAAAATGCTATATTATTAAAAACATAAGCAAACTAAATAAATGAAGAAAAAATAAATTAAATAAATAAAATTAAATAAAAAATAAGCAAACACATAAAAAGTAAACACATAAATAAAACTAAGCAAAAAACAAATAATATATAAAATAAAAATTATTCTAAAATTATTAGTATTATTATGAATACAAAAAAATAAGCAAATAAACAAATAATATATTAAATAATAATAATAATAATAATAATAATAATAATAATACCAAAATAAAATGCTATATAAACACAAAATAAGATACATAAATAAATAGCAACAAATAAATAATGACATAAATAAATGAATAAAACAATTAATTAATACAACTACACAAATAAAATATAATATATGAAGTAAAATGATTATTATTATTATTATTATTATTATTTATATATATTATTATTATTATAAAACTAAACAAATACAAAATAATATATCAAATAAAAATATGATTCAATTTAATAATAATAATAATAATAATAATAATATTATTATATCTAATAATAAAATGCTATATTAACACAAAATAAGCAAAGTCACTAAATAAATAATAAAAGTAATGATAATAAAATTGTTTTAATAAAAAATTGTAAGTTACTAAAATTAAATCAATAAAATAAAAAATCATAAATAAGCATATAAAAAGCAAACAAATAAATAAAATTAATCAAACAAACAAATATTATATCAAATAAAAATATTATAAAATTATTATTATTATTAATACATAAAACTAAGCAAATAAACATAATATAATATAATAAATAATATTATAATATAAAAAAATAACATAAATAATATATCAAATAAAAAGCATATAATAATAATAATAATAATAATAATAATAATGGCAAAATAAAATGCTAAATGATTACAAAAGATAAACAAATAAGTAAAAACACATAAATAAATAAAACTAAGGAAATAAACAAATAATATATTAAATATAAATTATTATAAAATTAAACATAGTAATAATAATTAAATAATAATAATAACAACAATAATAATAATAATAATAAAATATAATCATTTAAAAATAAATAATAATAATAATAAAATAATCATTTAAAAATAAAAATAAATAATAAAAATAGTAATACGCTACTGAAACAAAATAAAATAAAATGAAAATAAGCAAACACAAACAAATAAATAAGCCAATAAAAATAAAGAAATAGGCAAATAAATAAATACATAAAATAAACAAATATTACATCAAATAAAAATTATTATAACACTAAATGTATTAAATTATTATTATTATTATTATTACTATTACTACTATTAAACAAAACTAAGAAAATAAACAAATATTTAAAATATAATACTAATTAATAGGGGTGTGACGAGACACTTATCTCACGAGACGAGACGAGACACGAGATTGGGTTCACGAGAACGAGACGAGACAAGATTTTTAAACTTTTTTTAAGAAATCCTCAATGATGAAATATATAGGGTAAAATAGTATTTTATTCAACAACAACAACAAAAAAACACAAAATGCAAAAAATGTAGGTGCATTTTGATATGAACGTGTACTTTATGAAATTAAACTTCTATTTTAATGAATTATATGCAGTAATAAATATGTAAACTAATGCTGCATGATTCTGGATAAACTGAAAAACAATTTTCTTTTATAAACTGGAGATCACGTTTCTTAAGAAAAAAAAAGATTAGAAATCTAAACAAAATTTCTTAATTTACTAGTGATACTGACAGAATGTTTATTGCTTAAGTCTATATTTGAACAAAAAAATAAATAAATAAATAAAAATAAAAATAAAAAATTGAAAAAGCCAGTGTCTCAATTAATAAAGGCTTGTTTCACTATTGGAATCTCTTGAATGTATAATATAATATATGTATAATAATTCAATGACAAATACTTTATTTAAACGTGCAGTTGTCGCCACCTCCTGGTGAAGAGAATAAACGTTACTCTACAGACATGTTAGAAGACACTTTCGTTTTGATCGCTACTGTAGACAATAAGTGTTTATACCTAAACTATAAGCTTTTAACCCAGTACTTATGTTATTTAAATGTCTGTAACAAAGAACTATATGGTTAAAAAGGCTGTGTTGCTTTCTGAAACAGCAGCAGTAAGAATGCAGATTTGAATGTCTTCAATAACTTTCACATCGGCGTCAGTGGAGCGCGTGAAACAGTTGTAATAGAGATGGCTGAATTATTGTCATTCATGAATAAGATCGCGTGGGTGTTTGAATAGAGATCACGATATTTTAATTAGTCATGCAGATCTAATGTAAACACTTCAAAATGTTTTGCCATGATATCTTCACGTTCTTGCCAGACCAGTCAGATCTCGCGGGTCACCATCGAATCTGGCGAGATCTCGTGCCACGAGATCTGGTCACACCCCTACTAATTAATAATAATAATAATAATAATAATAATAATAATAATAATAATAATACCAAACTAAAATTATATATGAATACAAAAACAAATATATAAAACAAATACATAAATAAAAATAAGCAAACACATAAAAAGTGGTATTACAAACATATTACAAACATCAAACTTATGAATACCCCAAACACTGCACAATATCACTCCACTTTGACACATTTGGCAAATTCACCATCTTTCTGACATATTGCATCACTGTAAAGGCCACTAAGTGTGTTTGATTTCTCCTCCCTGAGACACAAACAAGCAGCAAACATGAAGGGACGGGGTCGGATCTCAATTAGGTCAGTTCTTGAGAATGTTTGAGATAAGCATTGTTAAAATAAGCAAGCGGATATTCATATATTCTCTTTGATGTGCAACCTCAGGGGAGAATCAAACCCCGCGATGGCATATTTTGAGTTCACTGACGGAATGTTGCGTGTGTTTCGTGTAACCCTGGAAGTCCATCGCTAATGAGTCACAGGTGAGCTCAGCCGCAAGCACCCTCGCCGTCACACGTTACCATGGTTATTTCTGGAGGTTAGGACACATGGACACGCACATAGGCTTTTGTGAACTCTCAAACACAAACGCACGCACTCAAAACACGCTTACTGACATGCATTTCAACAGAATGACTCACGGCAGTTTACACACATTTCCCAACACAACACATTCACTGATGCTTAATTACTCAAACATAACTGGACAGTCAAAGGATCAGACATCATTACAAGGTGACTTTAGTGCCTTTTGTAATGTTGTTTCATATTTCAAAGCAGGCTAATTGATTTTTGTTAGGTGCAAAAACAGACATCTCAGATGTCTTTCACAGAATTCTACCCAGAAATCCATATTTCAAGAGCCGTCGCAAAGCTGAAAACTTGCTGGATTGCTTTTCAAATCGACCTCTGTGCTTCTTAACAATTTTACAAACCTAATAGGAACTCATGTACATGTGGATAGTGTTGCCTTGCCCTTGCAGATCTCACAAAGCTTCCTGAAGCTCATGTCCTCACCTGTATAATATAATATAATATCATATGTGACCCAGGACCACAAAAACAGTCTTAAGTAGCACAGCTATATTTGTAGCAATAGCCGAAAAAAATACATTGTTTGGGTCAAAATTATTGATTCTTCTTTTATGCCAAAAATCATTAGGATATTAAGTAAAGATCATGTACAATGAAGATATTTTGTAAATTACCTACCGCAAATATATCAAAACTTAATTTTTGATTAGTAGTATGCATTGTTAAGAACTTCATTTGGACAACTTTAAAGGCGATTTTCTCAATATTTTGGTTCACCCTCAGATTCCAGATTTTCAAATAGTTGCATCTCGGCCAAATATTATCATATCATATCATAACAAACCTTACATCAATGGAAAGCTTATTTATTCAGTTTTCAGAATTTGTAAATCAGATAAAAAATCTGATAAAAACTTTAGTTAGTAACATAATCTAGGTTACTTATTTAAGGTAATGTATTCTGACTACTTTTTAGATTACTTTATCTAACTTGTTTTAAACTTATCATTGAACCTGATCTCATGACGAAAACGTACCTATGGGAACTTTAAAAAGTTAAAGCCAAAATAAAATGCTTTATGATTACAAAGGATGAATAAATAAATAACAACAAATAAATAAATAGTCAAATAAATTAATAAATAAATAAAACTAAGCAAATAAACAATATATCAAACAGAAATTATTATTATAAAATTAAATGTATTATTATTAAATAATAATAATAATATAAAAATATTATAATAAAAATTTAATTTAATTAAATAAAATGAAAACAAATAAATAAGCGAATGTGATGTAAAAACGCTATCACAAGTATGCCGTTTTAGCTTTTTTTTTTTTTGTCATGTTTTTCATGGAGTTCGTACCCAAGGATTTTCACATCCTAATGCTGTGTTGAAGTCCTCACATTCGTACTTTGACAAGCCATCAGTAGGACATTAGGTGCGTTCAAGTCACTTTGGTCGGAACAAGACGGCGATTTACCTTTTCTATATAAAATTCAATTTAGTTTTTTTTTTTAAATCCACATCTACATAACGACGAATAAAGAACGTGCCTCATTGTGTTTTTTTTTTTCCTTTTTGTTCAATTTATGAAAGTGCTATAAATTTAATTATATCTATTTCATATTCTATTGTGATTATACAATAATATAATATTTTGTTTATGTAACTTATATAGTTTTATTGTACATTCAGCTTCAATACAGACGCTTCATATCTATATAGTCTTTGGCTGAATCCATTGCATCCGACACATTTTCTCACTGACACACCCCCAACTCGGAAACTTGGGGCTTAAAGAAAATTACGAGTTTCCCCACTTGTAATAACGACTTTGTGGTGGTGTTCATGTGCGTTCAATTCAAAAATTCGATCTTTCCGACATGACGTCAACGCACAATTCCAATTCCATGCTGGCTGAGCTACCAAACAAGCTTGTTACATCTGGTGTTGTGTCCATTTTCGACCCCCTGCCACATTATTACCCCCTCTTGTTGAAATCGCTACAAGATTGCCTAATCCCCTCCCCAAACCTAAACCTAAACCTACCAATACTAGGGTGAAAAAAGCGAAAGCGAAACATACAGAGCTGTAATCATAACTGTGTGCAAAAATTATTACAAGTGCTTGCTGTTTTACCACCTCTAGTGTTCCTTTCTTTTTGGAAACTGCAGTGATATGTACTTATTGGTACGTATTTCACGTCTTGGTATGTTTTCGTCATTAGATCAGGTAGAACGTGAGCAATATGCATACGTACTCCTCACATTCGGCAACATACATTTGTGTTTACCATTTTTAGCCCGTCACACTCATGAATCCTAATCAGAGGAGTCTTGAAGGCAAAGACAGACCCTTTTTTTTTAAATTGGACCTGCTGTTAATGTTGCAACACTGTAAATAATTCATAAGACCCGAAAACTTTGTGGTCTTGCACAATTTGTAATATACACGTTGTCTTTTAGCACGTGCAGAGTGCATAGAGTGCATTACAGGAAATGGCCTATTAATGAAATCGAATGCTAATGAAAAGAAAAAAAAACTAGCGAATCATGAAATGGAACGGTGCCAAAATTGACTGTAGTAAACAGTAGGTTTTGCATCAGTGAACTGTTCAAAATGATATGTCGTTTGTCCTACGGTAATGCATTCAGCTGCCTGAAGTTATGACTGATGGGCCAGGCACCCTTTCTGCCACAAATGGCAATAATGCATTGATTATGCTGAATAATCAAATTATTCATACAACAATCAACCGCTGTTGGCAGGCAGATACGCTTTCATGTACCACATAAATTCTGCCTTGGGCAACATTGCATATTTATGGACTAATCACGAGATTATGGTTCACATGCATTCTTACGCTATGAAAAACACATACTTTGTCGAGGTATTAAAGCCAAATAAGCAGAAACCAACACAATGCATTTCATATTAGCTGTCATTTTCGCTCTGCACAAGATATATTAATCTAGCACTTTTGAAATGGCGATAGCATTGTTTATTTGCATAGGCTGTCTGTCATTTTAACAACCGGTTCGCTAAAGGAATTATGCGAATCAGGTATTGGCAAAAACCCACCCCCAAAATATCTGCGCTGAATGCAGTTTGCACATTGCCAGAAAATATTTGATAAATATTTGCTTCGTCAACACTCGAAAATGTACACAAATACTCATTTTGTTTATCGCCTCCTTTCTTTGAATTTCAAGCAAAGCACAATACATAATATGACTTATTTGCATAAATTAAAAACAGTGAATTAATTTGAAATGGCTCAGCATTATACTAGTGGTGGTTGGTGTATAAAGCGCAGAGGTTTGAGCGTGCAAGTGACGCAAGCGTTGCGTGAACTTGCCACACAATTCTGTCATTGATGTCTTCAAAGGAAAGCTATTTATTCTCTCATTCTGAGGGTATGTTGTAAGCTAAATTTAATTTGCATTTCTCTCCAGTAGTCACAAGTCATGTCTCCATTCAGTCCTAAGATAAGTCGAAAAATATTTAATTTCACGCCTTTTACGGTGGCAAGAATAGAGCCGAGGACATGTTTCATCATTTTACGGCTTCACATCTCTGCTTTTGAATTTCTGTCGAAGTTCATTGTAGCATTTCGCAGCTGAGTGTTTGTTCATTTCGAATGCACTCACTCCAGGCAGACGTCTGGATGCTTGAACGCTGCCATCTGTTGAGTCAGCAGCACGGAAACATTCAAAATGCAGAGGCTGCAGCACACGGCTCGTCAACTGGAAAGCCGGGAAGCTCAGCTACATTACGTCAATATGATTAGTTTAGAATCATTTCCTTTGGTAAATGTGGGACACCCAGAATCATTTACCTTTCGATTGCTCTATAATGAGAAAACAAGGTCTTCGCTGCCTGAATGACAATTTGAAGTAGACCTCACTGAATATCCCTCAGCACTACAGCAGCCACCAACTGTTTTTATTATCTCTCTGTATATGGACAGAAAACTTAAAAATAATAGTCCAAAGAGTGCTTCGTTCTTTCAAAAAGAAAGAAAACAAACAAGCAATGCAATATTTTCAAAATGAAATCGGCATGAAGAGGTGTTGTAGGTAATGTTCAATACAGTATTTGTAGTCCTGCCCAGACATGCAATAACCAATCACATTGCTGAGAAGACTTCAAGTCCAGTCTAACAGTTAAGACCGTCAGATCGTGCCATTTTAAAATCTTGTTGAGTCGTGAACAAGAAACATGTCAGACTACACATTGCTTGGACCATTCATCGCAAGCCATCTTTAATGTTGTGTGTGCAAAAAGAAAAGAAAACGTACGATTTAGTTCGAATTTGCATGAATTAGTCACCACATAAAATATGTACGAATTGCAATGAGATCGTATTGGAAAAGTTGAAAAAAGAAAGCCTAGCAGTGGACACAAATCTGGATTGGATGAAGAGGTCAGTATATACAGTCAAAGAAAACTGAGGTAAAACACAGGTGTATTATTTCTATGGCGTCACAATAATTTCCTCCAATGTAAAAGTACACCTAGCACAACCAATATCGTTGTCTCTTATTCGTTTTAGATTGTTTGAAGGCATATACATAGGTGCTTCTGTGCTCCTATCGGCCAGTGTCACAGATGTGATGGAACTCAGAAAAAAAAAAAAAGTGCATCGCAGACGTTGCATCGGTTGTCATCCACTATGACACACTACACGAGATTAAACTATTGAATCTTGCCTCCTGAGGCCCGATGTTGTTTACGAATCCACACAACACCCTATGTCAAGCAGATCATGCCAGAATGTTTTAGAACAAACGTTTTAAGCTTAAAAACATGATATATGTGACCCTGGACCACAAAACCAATCATAATGTTCTTTTTTTATCATCATCTGAAAGCCGAATAAATAAGCTTTCCACTGATGTATAGTTTGTTAGGATATTTGGCCAGGATACAACTATTTGAACATCTAGAATCTGAAGATGCAAAAAAAAAAAAAAAAAAAAAATCATACATATTGAGAAAATCACCTATAAAGTTGTCCAAATGAAGTTCTTAGCAATGCATATCACTAATCAAAAATGAAGTTTTGATATATTTAGGATAGGAAATTTACTAAATATCTTCATGGAACATGATCTTTACTTAATATCCTAATGATTTTTTGGCATAAAAGAAAAATCTGGATTTTGACCCATACAGTGTATTTTTGGCTATTGCTACAAATATACTCATGCTACTTATGACTGGTTTTGTGGTCTAGGGTCACATATGACCTCGATGAATATCTGATGTTTACGTGTAACATTGATAAAGAGTTTTCGTGTTGACAGGAGCTGTACTCACATGACTGGAGATAGTTGTCAAGATGGCTGCCAAGTGAACTGATGTTGCAGAAATCATTTGGCCCACAATTTAATCATCCAACATCTGTTATACTTACACAAACCAACCTGCCTAATACAAAGTACCCATTTTCACTCATTTACATGGAAACAATCTCATCAAATTAATGAATCCTAAAATCTGATTTTTCCTGTATAGAGGGTTTGCAAAATGGGTGCAAAATTTTGACAAACCAAAGTTAATAGGTGGTAAAGATACGTACGAGCAGTAATAATTAAGATATTAGCCTAATATTTCACCTACCTGACCAGAAGAACCACAAATGTTGTCAAGATTGTTGCCCTGGAAATTCTGGTTCAGTTTGGCCATCCACAAACACCTTTTGTTCCTCAGACTGTTTTTTTCCACACTTCTCCTCAATTTGTTATAACTTTTGGCAGTCTACAGTACTCCAAATATTTTTCCCAGCCTGACCGATTAGTACAGCCCAAAACATGACAATAATTGACCATTTTCAGCAACAATAATCAGCAAAATGTTTAGATCAAATCAGCGGCATTGTTTACATTCAGTGCTGCCAATATAACCAACTGTTGACGCGTCGTGAAAACACTCTATAAAACATTCAGGTTAATTTTGACATTTTTCCTAGTCATCTAAATGGCAAAAGTGTCCCAATTTACCTGAATAAACTACAATTGTTTTTTTTATAGCAAAATAACCACAATCATGAATTTATAATGTATTTAGTTCAATATTTTCACATCAGTCATCAATTATTGGTCTCACTTTCCCTCAACAATTAACCTTTCAGGCACAAGATAACATTTAAAAAAATAAAATCTTTCAATAAATACTTTCTACCATCAAATTCAGTTGAAAATTAAATTAATAACCCAGTCTTTAACTCTTCATTTACTCTTTTCTTTCTTAATCACTCTGCATTTTTCTCTCAACAAGATGGCCGACAAATAGGGTTACTGCTTTCTCCATCACTTCTCTATGAACCCTATCAATTCAAAGGGAATACAAGTTTGTGTCTATTTACTTTGAATTGATTATCTGCAGTTCTAACAGTTAATGAAACTAATCTTTAGCAGGTATACACATTTCTCTCTCAGATTAAAAAAAACATTGATAACTCAGGTTTGTGGCGAGAAAGCTGCAATCAGTAACTTATTTTATGATGCATCTAAGCTTAGGAGACGAATATAGAAGATTTCTGAAGTGGTTTCATGAGTTGAAATGTCACACACCACTGTCAGGAAGCCATCTCCCCAGTGTTTGACTGCAGACTATTAATAATGCATTGAATAAGACACCTTTGTTCATTAATTCATATGTTGTTGTCATGGCATATGTCTTGTGGGGTCAAGATTTTGATATTTTCTCAAGGTGGCTCCATGTACAATGGACATGTGCAGTTAAATCAATCATTTTAGACGTTCAATTATTTATATCAAAATTAAAACCCTTATTTGAAAGTAATATAGAAAAGCATATCTCCAATTAGGCAGTCAATAAGAGATAAATAGCAAACAGGTTTTATTTTCAGCTGTTAATCAGTTTGTTCAAATTGTTTCCTCTTATGGTTTTCATTTGTAATGTAAAGTTATTTAATTACTAAACAAGTTTGAGTGGTTTGCGTGATACATTAATTTATTTGTTTTTATGAAAATCAAAGCAAAATCAAAAATGTTTTGCCTTGGAAACTAAATGGGTTGTTCTGTCATGTTGATGCAATACATTTAAGTGGTTATACTTCAATGTAATACGATTTGTTGTTCAAAGCTCCTGTTCTAAAGTAATTAAATCTTTTTCTGCAGGCATTATCTCCTTTAATTTCCTCTGCTTTCATTATGGATTGCTTTAAAAAGCAAGCATTAAATACGTCTAACTGCAATTATTCATATTAAATATTAAATCACAATCAGACAACTGTCTATTTAAAAGAAAAGCAAAGTGTCACCACATAAAGAAAGGCCAAACAAGAATGTTTTAGGTATAGTTAGTTTAAATCTTAAACTTAATATCTAAAATGTTTGCTTTATGCACTAATAAACAATGCTAAAACACAAAGAGTACTGGCTTTCATGAATAAAGCACTATGTCTAATGCTACATGCAAAAACGCTGCACTTGTGTAGTGTATTTGTCACTGTGTCTTATCGATTTTCATTGATTTCAGTTTGCCACTTAACACATACTCCACACTCAGGCAAAACAAATATCCTGGACTAAACTCTTCTACAGCTGAGTCCTCAACTTCCTATGTGCAGCAAAGAGTCGTGGCTCATAATAGGAACTCATGCTCAACCCTTCTTTGCAATTAGTCCCCCAGGGCTTTATACTAAGTCTGGTGCTGTTCACCTTCCGACCCTAGACTGCACTGCTCAACATTAAAGCACAACATCATTAACGTTTCCTTTCCAGAGGTATTGGACTCATCGCCCAGGATGAGATGATGTCTAGTGGAAGAACAACTACTGCTATCTTAATGACAACAAAACAATAGAGATGACTGTTGACTGCGCTAATCCTAAATTTCAGCAGTATGGCATAGAAGTGCAAAAAAAGAAGACACTTTTTTAATAGCCCTCAAAAAAGGGCATATTCCCAAATGTTAGTAGGTACATTTCCATTACAGATTTGTGTAAAACTTTTTGCGATATTTTATAAATGTTGTTAAAAACTATTGCGAAATGACTAAGGCTGCCCTCAACTAAAGATGTTCCTGGTCGACTAGTAGTTAAACTATTAGTCACGTTTATTAATAAACCATATAAATCATAATAATGAGCCTTTAATTGCCTACATACTGTAGACTAATAAGAGCTCAAATATAAGCGCACACAGAAAAGCTTGCCACAGTGCACCTGCAGATATAATAATTATGAATGCGTCAGGGAAAACAGCAAGAAGACTGCATTAACATTGTGCTTTCTTTGTTTACGCTTGTATGTGTTTTTCATAATAACATAAATTTGATAATATTTGTTTTCCATTTGAATAGATTCATTCATAAGTAGACATTTCACTCTCTATAGATAGATTTTTCATGTCTGTAAGGCAAGTATACACAGGGTTTTGAAGTTTCACGTTCAAGTTCAACAGACCGAGATGGCAGAATGCGCATTGTGATTGCTTTCATTATTTTACAAAAGCTCAACGTTTTGTTGTTATTCTGAGTGCACACAAATGTACTTGAGTCTTTACAGATTTGAAAGATGTATAGCTTTTATATGTATGACCAAAAATGGCGAAGAATTTTATTATGCAACTAAAATGGCATTTTTTTCCATAGATATATTTTTCATGTGTGTAAGGCAAGTATACACAGAGTTTTGAAGTTTCGCATTCAAGTTTAACAGAGACCGAGATGGCAATAAGTGCATCCTGATTGCTTTCATTATTTTACAAAAGAGCAACTTCTCGTTGTTATTCTGAGTGCACGCAAATATACTTGAGTCTTTACAGATTGGAAAGATGTATAGCTTTTATCTGTATGACCAAAACTGACGAAGAATTTTATTATGCAACTAAAATGTCATTTTTTTCTATAGATATATTTTCATGTCTGTAAGGCAAGTATACACAGGGTTTTGAAGTTTCGCGTTCAAGTTCAACAGAGACTGAGACGGCAGAAAGCGCATCCTGATTGCTTTCATTATTTTACAAAAGCTCAATGTTTCGTTGTTATTCTGAGTGCACGCAAATATACTTCGAGTCTTTACAGATTCGAAAGATGTACAGTGCACAGCATAAATGAGTACACCCCTCTTAATATATATAAAAAATGTATTTTCTTAATGATCACTAATATAATTCATGGAAAGATGGCAATATTTAAATGTATTAAACATATACTTAACAAAAACAACAAAATATATGCCAATATTTCCTGTAATATAAGTAAATTAGCCAATTTTGTTTAAATAATGGATTGCAGAAATGAGTACACCCTATATGTAATTCAGCAAATGTATAAGATTCTAGTACTTAATATGTCTTCCAGAACATTAAGTATACTGCTCTGACCCTTCTTGGCACTGAGTGCACAAGTTCATGGCAAATTTTCACATCTGTCCAGTTTAACTCCTGGAGGACAACTTCCTTAAATGCCCTGGTCTTTAATGGGGAGTTTTGCTTAGCTCGTCTCTACAGAATCCCTCACAGCTGCTCAAGAGTGTTCATACTGAGTGAAATACATGGGAGAATAAATATCCTCATTGTCATGCTGAAAAAAATGCCCAATTATGCAGGGAATGAGGGGAGGGTAGCATCTGCAGTTTCAGTTTTTTGTATTCCATCACACAGTAGTGTGTGAATTGATGACAGCACTGATAAAGCACAGCTCCCTCACACCTTCAGCACTCATACATCCCTGTAGAAGAGCTTTACTACCACTGAACGTCACTGTAGATACCAGGCACTTCTCGCTGTACACCTCCTGTAGCAACACCAGAACATTTTGGATGCTTCTGGATCCGAAATGATTGACTTGGTCCCTTGACACCAGAGGATGGATTCCCAGAAGTCTCTATTTTGTAAATATGGGCCTTGGAAGAGATTAAATGAGTTTACTGTGCTGTGGCTACAATAGGTAATTCTAGTGGTAACAATAACCAAGCATGTTACTTCTGCAGGCTGCTTCGTACTCTGTGAGATAAAGTGTCACTCTTTTCATAGCTTTTGCCGGCTCTGATACTCTTACATGGTATTTCTCCGCCTCATTTTGTAGCAAAAATTCACTCATCATTAAATGAAAACTTAAAGTGAAGACCTGGTTGTTTCAGGTGCCTTGTCACAAGTCCATTGTTTTTGAATGTCAGTGCTACTTCTGCTGTATTTTCACACTTAAAACAATAATTTGGTATTCCTCTTGTACCACTGTCCTCTTTTCTGCTAAGAAATAAGTCACCTGGCAGTTCTCTCCCAAGTGGTTTCATTGCTGACAGCATTAAGTCTGTGTACGATACAGTAGGCTATAAAACGCCTTTAACTGTCAGGAAATTACTTGTCTCTAAAAGGTTTGGTTCAGTATACTTACCGGTTGATCAAAAATAATTTTAAACCTACACTTTTGTTTTCTTTTTTAGTTTTATTTAGTAACTTTCAGGAGGGTGTACTCATTTTTGCAACACAACATTTTATCACTTTGACAGGAAAATCTTAATTTGCTAAATAATTTTGACATTCTTCTTTGGTAATTGATCAAGCAGCCTGTTGGAACATTATATCTCCAAAGAATCCTAATATGTCTTTCAAGTGAAGAGTAATTGCTCAATTTGCCAAGTTTTAGAGGGGGTGTACTCATTTATGCTGTGCACTGTATAGCTTTTATCTGTATGACCAAAAATGACGAAGAATTTTATTATGCAACTAAAATGTCATTTTTTTCTATAGATATATTTTCATGTCTGTAAGGCAAGTATACACAGAGTTTTGAAGTTTCGCATTCAAGTTCAACAGAGACCGAGATGGCAGAAAGCGCATTCTGATTGCTTTCATTATTTTACAAAAGCTCAACATTTTGTTGTTATTCTGAGTGCACAAAAAATACTTTAAGTCTTTACAGATTTGAAGGATGTATAGCTTTAATCTGTATGACCAAAACTGACAAAGAATTTTATTATGCAACTAAAATGTCATTTTTTCTATAGATATATTTTTCATGTCTGTAAGGCAAGTATACACAGGGTTTTAAAGTTTCGCGTTCAAGTTCAACAGAGACTGAGACGGCAGAAAGCGCTTCCTGATTGCTTTCATTATTTTACAGAAGCTCAAAGTTTTTTGTTATTCTGAGTGCACACAAATATACTTTGAGTCTTTACAGATTCAAAAGATGTATAGCTTTTATCTGTATGACCAAAAATGACAAAGAATTTTATTATGCAACTAAAATGTCATTTTTTTTCCTCTCGCGATAAGTCATGACAATAAGTATATCGCAGCCACCGCACTAGCGATTTTTTTTAATCGAATTGGTCATAGACGTGCATCTTTAGCAAAGCAGTGCAACACAAAAATGTATTGACTAGAGTGGCTGCGATCAGCTCTGGTGCCCGTGTCGGAGCCACAATCCGTCGCAGACATAAATAAGGGGTTATTCAAGCATTAAAGTCAAGGAAAGCCCCTTATTCTTGAGAGTGGCCACGTATGAATTGTTTCTTGGAGGTTATAGTACATTAAAAAATGATCATGTGACATTTACATAAGCCAAGTAAGCTGTAAATGCTGTAAATGTAAATATTCCTATTCTGAATTGCCTGAAAAACCACCTCATGCAAGCGTAAAAACTTTTTTGCGATAAATGGGAGTTTTTGTGAAATTGGTGTGTTTCCATTGGGCATATTTTCTATTCGCTATTTCAATTTGCGCAATTTGAAGGGTAATAGAAATGCAGCTATTTGTTGTTGAGACAAACAATAGCCCCACCCCTGAACTCATGCCATTGGCTAAGCCAGTGTCACTGGGTTGAGTTGTGTTTCTCACACACAGAGCAATAGTGAAGATTCACAGTGCACTCTGGATATGATATTGGGATAAGCAGAAGTATTTTAAAGTTGGGAATAAACAGACTTCACCTTTTTAAATGCTTGCATTTGGGCATTTTATCCTCCCAGTAATAGAATTTTTCAATTAATAGTTTTGAAGTGGCTGTATTTTTGTTACAATGAAATTACAGAAATGCAGAATCAAATAATATAACACATTTTAGACTAATTGTATCTTGGGAATTATGTATTTCTTCTTCTTGAAGAATGCAATGATTTTTTCCCTGACCTTCATTCCTCGTTTCCCTGCGCGTGACCTGTGATAATTAACAGCTACACGCAGCCCTCCAGAGACGTACAGATGTACGCTGTTGATTTTGCGCTCTTGTTTTTCGCTTGTTCTATTGGTAGCGTGGAACAGGCTGTAGGCGGCCCGCAAATTAGAAATCCTCTGTAAGCTCAATAATTAGCTGCACACCCTTGAACCTGAGGAAAACTCCTCTGTGACACGAATGAATTGAAGCTTTTTCCAGATATCTTACCCAGAGAGTGCGATGCGGTGTGCTGCGAAGGACAACCAACAGATGCCAGTCAAAACTGAGCTCACCGAAACATTTCAAGGACATCTGGACACAGCGGTACGTGCTACAGAGATTCTATATGGAGCACATTGTTTTCTTCAAAGGAATAAAACAGACAATATACATTAACCTGCAGTTGAAGCTTTAGAAGAATGCATTAAAAATAATCCAATCCTTTACTCTGTCAGAATAGCAAGGAGGGGATTTACAAAGCATTTGGCAACAATTTACACAACGTGTACATGAGAAATAAATGTCAGAATATAAGATTACACTAAGAAAACAACCGAGACACGCTCAGAGTGCAAATTCAATATAATTCTGAAGTGGATTCCGATATAGAATTACATGAGGGAATGTAATTAGGGAATTTGTGTTAGACCTACACCTAGCAAGCTAATAAGCTCAAATCAATATTTTATGTATAATTTATTTGGTAGTAATCTGTGGGATAATTGATCAGATTGATCATTTTTGGAAACTTCATACGGTCAGCCCATTTGAATAGCAATCAAGTTCACAGCAGTAAAAAAAATAACTATTAGGGCTGTGGCGATAAATTGATGCAGATGGCGCTCTAATCTAGTTTTTAACCGCACACTCAAATGCTCATAAAAAGGAGTCCTGAAGAGCTCTTGTGCATTTGGCCGAGTCATGTAATTGTACCTCAGCTTTTATCTTCATGATCTCATGACTAAAACATACCTGCGGGGACACAAAATACATACCAATAAGTACATAACACTGCAGTATACTAGAGGTGGCAAAACAGCGAGCATTTGTAACCAGATTAATATAATAATAATAATAATAATAATAATAATAATAATAATAATAATAATAATAATAAATAGTAATAAAAGTTGTTACTAACAACATTACTTTTTCAGTAATGAGTAATCAAACAAATTACGATTTCCCCCGTTACAACTTTGTTGCCGTTACTGACAATAAAATGCGGTGTTACTAAGATTTTTCTGTTGCGTTCTTCTTCTGAGGTAAATTCTGGCTTATTCCTCTCAGTGTGTTTTTTTTTTCAGAAATTAAAAGTAGCCTATATAAACTTGAAATGTGGGGTTTACCTACATGTTTGCGCGTCTCACGTGGATGTTTAAAATTGGAAAAGTGGAGTCGCTTGTGCGTGATTACATTAGAGATGAGTTTAGATGGGAAAAAACGGAGCTCGCATTGGTACATTACGGATTCCTTTATAAGTAAATATTTGTTTTTGACATGACTTCATTTAAAAGTAAACATTTCAAGCTTTCTATACATATATTTCTCATGTCTGTGAGGCAGGTATTCACAGAGATTAAAGTTATTTTATTTACGTGTCTGTGAAGAGAGGTGACGGAAACTAAGACGGCAGAGCGCCCTTTTTTATTTATTTATTTTACAAAAGCACATTGTTGTCTTGTTATTATGACTATGCATAAATAAAAGTACCCTTTGCAGTTTCAGAATTACAGAGCATTTTTAGTTCGGTTCGCGGCCATCAAGAAAAAAACAAGACTGTTCTTCGATCCCAAAGGGTTAACAGTGTTGCCGTTGGATGTTTTTCAGGTCCGCAGGTGTCTCTCACATTGTCCCACAGCAACATTAAAAAAGTGCAGATTAGTGTACAATGTTTTATAAATTTACCATATTTAAAATTGGGGGCATCCAAGTTATTCAACATATTTGAACTTTTTTTTTTTTTTTTAAGTAACACAATAGTTACTTTCTCTGGTAATTTAAAACTTTTAGAAGTAACTAGTAACTGTAACTAATTACTTTTTTAAAGTAACATGCCCAACACTGCCTAGTATTGGTAGGTTTAAGGTTAGATATTAGGGAAGGGTAAGATTAGGCAATCTAAACATGACTTACGATGAAAGAGCTGAAGATGGAAGATCGAAAAACAAGCTAAAACGGCATGGTTGCAATTGCGTTTTTACGTCACATTTGCTTATTCCAGACTATTGGGTAGGTTTAGATGTAGTAAAAACACTACTGAGCATTAGAGTTATAGCGCCACTCAACAGACATTTCAAGTCAGAACTGTGGTGACATACAAAACCAACGTCACATGAAACATACCATATGTACGTTCATCTGTTCCAGGGGAAAAACAAGCACTCTTTTAGTGCCACACAGTGGATATATCACATTGAATACGTACATGGCGCTACATATTTTGCGTCTTGCGAAAAAGTTCCTACAGTTAAATTTTTGTCATGAGATCAGGTTAGCTTTTATGAGGCGCGATTAATGTAAACACAGCCCACTGAGAACACTCTTGTAATTCGTTTCAACCTTTTTGAACTTTACGAATGATTATTTTAGGTTCAAGTGTGTGTAAGGAACTGAAAACAAGCTGTTTTCAAAAGCATGCAGTGCCAACTCCTGTTCAAAAGTAAGCTCAGACTTGATTCGAAAGAGAATCGCGATGCATTCAGAAAAAAAAAAAAAATTAATCGATGCAGAATCATTTTTTGATTTTATTAATAATACAATGTATTCCAAAATTATGTAAATTAAAGAGGTAATTTTATTTGTTGAAATTCATTCAATTTTGACTCAATCTTTTGCAACCGAGTTAGTGGTCCATGTATTCCCTTAAAGCTTCCTCAGACATCCTCAAATAAGGTTATTGTTGAAAATCACTTTTCCTGGCTTACAAAAAATGCCACTGAGGTTTGCGTAGGGGTTTATTGTACCTTTTCATCAATGCTGTCACTTTCAGATAGGTTGCTCTCAAGGTACTTGACCTACGTGGTCTAAAAGTGCACTACAGATACGTTTCCACAAGTTTAAGACTTGATTCTTTGATGGACAGGCCAATTCTGAAGTAGTTGCAGGTGGTGGCAGAGAGATTATACTCCAACTGGTTCAGATCTGTACTAGGCAGCAGACCACTGTGGTCCACTGATCCCATACTACTGAACTCATCAGTTGCTACATGTGGCCCTATGATTCATTTTTAGCTAAAATACCAAAAATTGCCTAGAAATAACTGTTTAACAGCACAAGCCTAATATAGAAATCCATAACAATAATTTTTTCTTGGTTTATGCATATCGCGGATTAGGATGTTTTGGATAAATCATATTTTAGAAGTAATTGTTAAGGTAATAGTTCACCCAAAAATAAAATTAGCTAAAAAATGTATTCACCCCTTAGGTCATCCAAGATGTAAACAAGTTTTTTCTTTATCAGAACAGATTTGGAGCAAATTTAGCATTACATCACTTGCTCACCAATGGATCCTCTGCAGTGAATGGGTGCCGTCGGAATGAGAGTCCAGCTAATAAAAACACAGTAATTCACACAATTCCACTCCATCAATAAACATCTTGGTTTGGGGACTCGCTTAAATATCCATAATATTGTCCTCTATACATAATATTGTTTTCTCCTGTGAAAAAGACATCTCGTCTGAATCAGAAGAAAAATATACAGAGGTTAAGCACCATTTACAAGCAAAAACAGTCTGTAAACAAGTATATTGTGGGATATTTTAAGTGAGAGGACAACAGGGGATAGGCTTTTCATTGGAGGAAGCGTTTTATGGATTATGGCCAGAAGTGATTTATTGATAGATTTGTTTCTTACCTTAGATTTGTTTCTTAGTTAGCCTTTGGCTAACTCCCACATACTTACATTTTCTAATGTTCATTAGTATGTACTGTCCCTTCTTAAATAAATAAATTCAATTCAATTCAATTCTTACAAACACAAAGCCTTATGATTCACAAGATGTTAAATGATGGCCTGGAGTGGTGTGGATTACTTGTGGATTATTGTGATGTTTTTATCAGCGGTTTGGACTCTCATTTTGACGGCACCCATTCACTGCAAAGGATCCATTAGTGAGCAAGTGATGTAATGCTAAATTTCTCCAAATCTGTTCTGATGCAGAAACAAACTCTTATACATCTTGGATGGTCTGAGGGTTTTTGGTGAACTATACTTTTTTTTTTTTTTTTTTTTTTACATTTTGCTTAAAAAAAATGTGTAAAACTTAAATGAAGCAACATACTATGCGTTTCTAAATAGGCAAAATACAAGTCAAGCTCAAGATTATTATAATACTCAACATCAGTTTTAGCTTTCAATGAAGCACAAGTGCTCCAGTAATGAATTAAAAAAGTAACAAAACAAATGCATTTAGAAATGCAACAATAACAATATCATCTGTATTACATAATTTGCATTAAATTAAAAACTAATGCAAAGCAGCAGAATTTGGATTTGACTTTAGACCCCATTGTAAATAAAAACGCATCAATATGCTGAAAATATAAAAGATCCTGACCTCATGAATCTCCATTCTGCTGGAGATGGAGGGGCAGCCCGGCATCTGTGCCGGTGCTTTAGCTCTGGCTCTGCTGGGCCTTTTCATCTGATGCCATCACTTTCTAAATTGCACTGGCGATAATGGAAGCGGATACAGTCATTTTCAAATGGACTTGCACTTATCATCGATAGTTTCGCTTGCTAGGGATGTTACCTCTCGCATTGTCATTCACCTCACGCGTCAACCTGGTGGGCTTTTGATCGCTGGGCTGTGGGCCAGGTCAGAGAGAGATTTAACGTTTCTTTTTTAGTTTAAGAACTGCCGGTACATTGGATTTTAGTGTGCCAAGTGCTTCTGGAGGTCATCCGTGTGAAAAACGTGCTGCGTGTAGGCTGATGTATTTATGCCAGCTAACACGTCATTAGAAATGCACTCCACACGGATGAACTTTGATCAATGGTTTTAATAAGCAATAAGCCACTCGAGGCTGTGCATTACAATGAATTTTACCACAGTTTAGGGTTGTTAAAAAGCCCCTTAATCATGGTAAAAATCAATGTAACATACGGGTTCAACTGCCTTATGGCTTTCATTAAACGGAAGCAATGGCAGCATGATAAAAGACACAAATGTTCAATAAGCCATTAAAAGTACTAATAATGGCAATAAACATTTTTTCTTCCAAATCGTTTGTTGGTGTATCTCTAGGCTGCTTTCGGTTGCCAAGCAATGTAAATATAGACGTCAGCAGATGTGCTCACAGTTGTATGAATATCAGCTGTTTTACAATGACTTAGAACATGATGCATTCAATCAAAGATAATATAATTAGAAAAAAAACACAATTATTTGCTTTCATTATGACAATTAAGTGCATGTTCCCTTCAAATTTTCATTACTGTAATACCAAAACATTTTTCAGTGTTAAAATGACAGTTAAAATCGCCTAATGTTAGTCTAATCTATTAAAGAGCAGGTCATATGTTTATTTTAATTTTTTTTAAGTGTCCTAATATTGTTTTGGAGGTCCGAAAACATTGTAATTTTCTCAGAATATATATTTATACATAAAGTAATTTGTTAATGATTTCAAAATGGTTTGTTCGAAGCAGCTTGAAGTGTAATGTCTGTAAAGCCCTCCCTTCGATAAGCCTACCCAGGTAAAAAAAAAAAAAAAAAAGTGCACTAAAATACACGTTAAGTATACTTAGTACACTTTTCAGTAATGTACTAAAAGTGTTCTATTTTCGGACACTAATTTTGTACTTAATGTACTAAAAATAGTATTAAGTATATGTTAAGATAAACTTAATACCATCTAAGTGTACTCAACTGTGCTATTTTGAGACACCCTGAAATTGAACTAAAATGTGCTTTTAACATAATATATCTGTATTTAAAAAAATATATATTTAGTTACAACTAGAAATACACTTGAACCCTAATTTTAAACATTTTTAAATATATTTATGACTAATTTAAAGTATAACAATAATATATTAAAAGAGTATATATACAAATTGTGAAAAAGTGTGCTAAAATACAATTTTAGTACACTTAGTGCACTTCCCTAATGTACTTAAAGTGCTCTATTTTCGGGCACTAATTTTGTACTTAATTTACTAAAAGTTATTCTTAAGTACAGTCGTGGCCAAAAGTTTTGAGAATTACATAAATATTGGTTGCTGCTTAAGTTTTTATAATAGCAATTAACATATACTCCAGAATGTTATGAAGAGTGATCAGATGAATTGCATAGTCCTTCTTTGCCATGAAAATTAACTTAATCCCGAAAAAAACTTTCCACTGCATTGTTAAGAAGGCTTCAGGGCGTCCAAGAAAGTCCAGCAAGCGCCAGGATGGTCTCCTAAAGAGGATTCAGCTGCGGGATCGGAGTGCCCCCAGTGCAGAGCTTGCTCAGGAATGGCAGCAGGCAGGTGTGAGCGCATCTGCACACACAGTGAGGCCAAGACTTTTGGAAGATGGCCTGGTGTCAAGAAGGGCAGCAAAGAAACCACTTCTCTCCAAAAAAAAAAAAAAAAAACATCAGGGACAGATTGATCTTCTGCAAAAAGTATGGCGAATGGACTGCTGAGGACTGGGGCAAAGTCATATTCTCAGATGAAGCCTCTTTCCGATTGTTTGGGGCATCTGGAAAAAGGCTTGTCCGGAGAAGAAAAGGTGAGCGCTACCATCAGTCCTGTGTCATGCCAACAGTAAAGCATCCTGAGACCATTCATGTGTGGGGTTGCTTCTCATCCAAGGGAATGGGCTCACTCACAATTTTGCCCACAAACACAGCCATGAATAAAGAATGGTACCAAAACACCCTCCAACAGCAACTTCTTCCAACAATCCAACAACAGTTTGGTGAAGAACAATGCATTTTCCAGCATGATGGAGCACCGTGCCATAAGGCAAAAGTGATAACTAAGTGGGCCGGGGACCAAAACGTTGAAATTTTGGGTCCATGGCCTGGAAACTCCCCAGATCTTAATCCCATTGAGAACTTGTGGTCAATCCTCAAGAGGCGGGTGGACAAACAAAAACCCACTAATTCTGACAAACTCCAAGAAGTGATTATGAAAGAATGGGTTGCTATCAGTCAGGATTTGGCCCAGAAGTTGATTGAGAGCATGCCCAGTCGAATTGCAGAGGTCCTGAAAAAGAAGGGCCAACACTGCAAATACTGACTCTTTGCATGAATGTCATGTAATTGTCGATAAAAGCCTTTGAAACGTATGAAGTGCTTGTAATTATATTTCAGTACATCACAGAAACAACTGAAACAAAGATCTAAAAGCAGTTTAGCAGCAAACTTTGTGAAAACTAATATTTGTGTCATTCTCAAAACTTTTGGCCACGACTGTACTTCTTAAGATAAACTTAAGGTCATCTAAGTGTACTCAACTGTGCTATTTTGAGACACCATGAAGATGAACTAAAATGTGCTTTTAACATACTATCTCAGCATTTCCAAAAATGTATTTTGTTACCACTTATAATACAATTGAAACATATTTCATAAACCTTTAAATATACTAATTATACATAAAATTAAACTTACTGATTATTTAAAATACATGAATAATATATAACAAATGTATACAAAGCGTATTTATAATGCATTCCCCACATATTTTTATTAATAAAAATACACTTGTTGATTATTTAAAATACATGAATAATATATAACAAATGTATACAAAGCATATTTATAATGTATTTTTTATTAATAAAAATATGTGGGCAATACATTATAAATACGCTTTGTATACATTTATTGTATATTATTCATATATTTTAATTAATTAATAAGTGTATTATAATGAATAAAAATGTGTGGGCAATACATTATAAATACATTGTCACGAAGCGTGTAGGAAAGCGCAACATAACGTGGAAGTATATAAAAAGTCTTCAATAAATCCTCAGGCAGAGTAGCGACAGACAGGAATGGCTGGAGAAGACGCTCCCACAACGAAGGAACAAAGGTGTAACGCTTGTAGCCGGACAAAGAAACAAGGAAATCAAACAAACTTATAAAAGGGAGATAATTACAACAGGTGGAGGGGATCACACTAATGAGCAGGAAGACCAAAAAAGGGCATGGGAGAAACCAAACAGACAGTCCAATGGGGGAAACACTGGGAAAAACCAAGACAAACAGTCCAAGGGCATGACATACGATTTGTATACATTTATCATAAATTATTCATGTATTTTAAATAATTGAGAAGCGTATTTTTTTTATTAATAAAAATATGTGGGCAATATATTATAAATACACCTTTTATACATTTGTTATATATTATTCATGTATTTTAAATAATTAATAAGTGTATTTTTTATTAATAAAAATATGTGGGCAATACATTATAAATAAGCTTTGTATACATTTGTTATATATTATTAATGTATTTTAAATAATCAGTAAGTTTATTTTTTATGTATATTTAAAGATTTATGAAATATGTTTCAATTGTATTATAAGTGGTAACAAAATATATTTTTGGAAATGCTGAGATAGTATGTTAAAAGCACATTTTAGTTCATCTTCGTGGTGTCTCAAAATAGCACAGTTGAGTACACTTAGATCTTAAGTTTATCTTAAGAAGTACTTAAGAATAACTTTAAGTATATTAAGTACAAAATTAGTGCCCGAAAATAGAGCACTTTAAGTACATTAGGGAAGTGCACTAAGTGTACTTAAATTGTATTTTAGCACACTTTTTTTCACAACTTGTATACTCTTTTAATATATAATTGTTATACTTTAAATTAGTCATAAATATATTTATTAATGTTTTAAATTAGGGTTCAAGTGTATTTCTAGTTGTAATGTAATATATTTTTTAAAATACAGATATAGTATGTCAAAAGCACATTTTAGTTAAATTTCATGGTGTCTCAAAATAGCACAGTTGAGTACACTTAGATGGTATTAAGTTTATCTAAACATATACTTAATACTATTTTTTAGTACATTAAGTAAATTAGTGTGCGAAAATAGAGCACTTTTAGTACAGTACTAAAAAGTATACTTGGTGTACTTAGTGTATTTTATCACATTTTTTTCACATTTTGTATAATTTTTTAATATATTACTATTATACTTTAAACTTTTCTTAAATATATTTATTAATGTTTAAAATTAGGGTTCAAGTGTATTTCTAGTTGTAATATAATATATTTTTTTTAAATACAGATATAGTATGTTAAAAGCACATTTTAGTTCAATTTCATGGTGTCTCAAAATAGCATAGTTGAGTACACTTAGATGGTATTAAGTTTATCTTAACATAAGTACAATAAGTACAAAATTAGTGTGCGAAAATAGAGCACTTTTAGTACATTACTGAAAAGTGTACTAAGTATACTTAAGTAAAGTGTATTTTATTGCACTTTTTTTTTTTACCTGGGACCTCAAGGCAATAATGTTTTGTTTGAATTACCACACTCAAAATCAATTTAAGTGTTAGTGCTAATAATGCATTCATATTAAGTGTACTTAAGTACAACTTCTGAGAAAATGTACTTCTACTACAATACATTACTACTAGATTTTTAATAAAATCAATTTAATGTAACTTAATTACCACACTCAAAATCAATTTAAGTGTTAGTGCTAATAATGCATTCATATTAAGTGTACTTAAGTACAACCTTTGAGAAAATGTACTTCTACTACAATACATTACTAATAGATTTTTTTAATAAAATAAAATGTAAACTTAAAATTACCAGACTCAAAATCAATTTAAGTGTTAATGCTTATAGTACATTCATATTAAGTGTACTTAAGTACAACTTGAGAAAATGTACTTCTACTACAATACATTAAATTGATTTTATTAAAAATCTGTTGGTAATGTATTGTAGTAGAAGTACATTTTCTCAAGTTGTACTTAAGTACACTTAATATGAATGTACTATAAGCATTAACACTTAAATTGATTTTGAGTGTGGTATATATGATTTTCACCTGGGTACTCTGCTCTGATTTGTCAACTGCCCGAGTCTGTTGTGATTGGTACAAAAAGGAGTACTTAAGCAAGTTAGCGAGCGCTACCATCTGTGTTGCCAAGACTGCATTTGTTTTTGATGTACGCGGGTTGAAGTGACCCCAATAACGCCATATTTAGCCCCTGGAATACGAATTTATCAGGGGAACCCTGACAAAAATATTGCTACAGGGCTCAACAAAATGGGCGTTTCAGAGATGACTAATCTGAACGCCTTTGATTGGCCACTGCACTCCTAAGCTCAAGAGAATCTTGTGTGATTGGTTAAAATGCGCAATGTTGTAACACGTAAAAAAAGAAAAATGGTGCGACATGAGCAGATCCTTATATAATGCCACAGTCGACACTTTTCGTTCATTTTCACTTTGTTAGCAAGAGACGTAATGGATATTAGGTTAAATGTGCATTTTTGTGCAACTTTTTTGTCCATTTTTTGCATCAAGTCTCCTTGGTGTTGAATAAATTGGTCTTCAAATCCCTCTGGGAAGTCATAATTATAATATTGTGTGATTTTGATTGGGGGAAAAAATTCATGTTAATTTCTTTCTTATTTTCCAAGGAAGCTCAAAAGAGACACATTAGCTGTGTAAATGATGTTTTGTTTGTGTATTTTACCCTTTGTGCATCTTTTATGATGGGAAATGTAGTTTAGTCTTAAGTTCACAAACTTGTTAGCTCATAAACCAGCTAAATTAATATATTCCAGCAAGCTTAATTCCTATTCTTCATCAAAATGCGTACAAAATAATTCACAAGACATTTCTAATACCAGTTTACTTTTACCTTGATGATTTCAGTGCACATCCCCAACTAAGAGCAGCAATATGGTTTCATGTGTGCTCAATATATAAATAATATAATTCTAGTAGCCTATTACTTGACCTGGACGGTTTTTAGAGAAATTCACTGAAATGTGGCCAGACCTCCTAATGTCAGGTCCAGCAGAAGAGAGTCTCTTTAAAGACAGCGATAAACAAATGTGAAGCAGTCCCTGACAGCTTTGAGTAGGTACATCTCAAGATGAAGTTTTTGTCATGCTACAGTCCATAAAGCTCCAGGGACGGGAAGCCCGATGAACTGCTCAGCAGGCCAGCATCAAATTCAAAGAGCAGTTATCTCACTTATGCTCTGTAACATGCTGTAAGCAGACACACAACTGTCATCTGCTCTGACAGTAATCCCTTATAAGAGCCGCTGTGTGCGTGTATATCAGGGGCTACATATGTCAAATGGTAGAAACTCCCACTGCGCGTGTTTATGTTGCTGCAGCTCTTGGACTCCACTATCATGTCAAGAATTAAACCAACGTCTGGGCATTAATACTCTAAACAACCTAAATTTTAATGACAGCCAAACCTGCACACGCTCTGTTAGACACATCAACAAAATAATACCAAAAATGTTTGCACTCTGAGAGGTACTGGCACTAACTGTTGCTATTTTTATTGCAACAACTCAGAAAATACAATACGATGCCACATTGTGGGGCTTTTTGTTCCAATTTTTAGACAAGAGAAGCAACGTAAGTCTTCACTGCATTTCCTAGTGATAAGAACAGGAGAAAAGAATAGGAAGATGTCTGTGGATGAATAAAACTTTCTAAAGACCTGCGTCTTTGTTCTCTCCACTTCAGCCCTGATGCCTATGAGGCTTTTGGTCGACCACAGCTACTGAAAGATCTTACAAATGGCAGAGACAAGAAACGCTAGATGCCATCCTGGCAGGATGTAAACATGCAACACTTGTCATGATGCCACAGCCCTTGAAGATGTTTCTCAGGGTGGATTTAACTCGATATCCAGGGGCGTTTAGACAACTTGTGGGGAAAATAGATGGTCCTCTATAAGCTCTTCAGTAGACCACAGCTCTTGAAAGATCTTACAAATGGCGGAGACAAGAAACGCTAGATGCCATCCTGGCAGGATGTAAACATGCAACACTTGTTATGATGCCACAACCACTGAAGAAGTTTCTCAGCGTGGATTTAACTCAATATCCAGGGGTGTTTAGACTCCTTGTGGGGAAAACCGATGGCCCTCTGTAAGCTCTTCAGTAGACCACAGCTACTGAAAGAGCTTACAAACAGCAGAGACAAGAAACGCTAGATACCATCCTGGCAGGATGTAAACATGCAGACTCTTGTCATGACGCCGGAGCTACTGAAGGAGTTTCTCAGCTTGGATTTCACTTGATATCGGGGGCTTTTAGACTCCTTGTGGGGAAAAAATCAATGGTACAGCATTTGGTTTAGACCTACGCTTATATCCATCACCATCTGTAAGCTCTTTCAGTAGCTGTGGTTATCGTATTAGTATTTTATTTTCCAAGTTGTGTTGTGGTAAAAATAGCAACAGGTAGCAGCAGTAGATCACTGAGTGCACCAATTTGATGTAGTGGACTGCGCATTCCAGGGCCCAGTTTATGGCAAAGGCCCCTCCCTGGCCACAATAGTGGACAAAGGTTTGCTACATTTTGATTGGATCTTGGTGGACTAACATAAGCAAACTGTCCAACGCCATCAGATAAGGATGCCAGGACAACTGCCAGACACCTCTTAGAGGGCAAGAAGATCATCTTTGGTACAAAAACCCGGGAAGGACAGAACTTCCTATTGGTCAAGATGCAGTTTCTGCCCTCCACCCACCTTGAGACTGTTTCCTAAGGTTGGTCCTGTGACAGTCATAAAAATTCCTTAGGATCTCCAGATGCAGCAGCAATGGGTGAAACAAAGAGAGATCACAAAGATCCATCCAAATCCATTCATAACTATGTTTCCAAACCTTGAACTGATGTGAACCATAACACACACATCTTATACGTATTCATAGGAATAAGTATTCTCACGGACAGCAATGTGTAGAGCAACATCTTACACAACCTCAGCTGTTAAGGGACAAATGAATGCATGCATGACAGTTCAATCTTTTCCCATCATGTTTGGACTTAATGTGTTCATTACATGACCAAATGTTTTCTGATTGTGTTTTGGAAAGTGAGAAATGCACCAGTAAAACATTGACACTTTTCTAACTTTGTGTTTGGACTATGCAAATGACTTCCACAAGAGGAAAGAAGGGTGGGCTACCCCATATCCCCCCACTCTGATGGAACCAGCCAATCACAGCATGGAAATGGAGAAGCACCAAATTGCAATCTCCTCTTCATCGGAAAGGTATAAAGGTACCTCTCCAAAAGACACTCCTTGTACTGAGTCTGAGTCCTGTCGGGGAAAGACATAACAGTTACACCAGTTCTGAGTCTGAGGCCCGGCAGGGTGAGACACAAACAGAGCACTAACAAAGTACTGAGTCTGACCTGCAAGGGTGAGACAATAACAGCTACACCTCCATTCTGAGTCTCCGGCACGTCCAGGGGACAGTAACAGATCAAACTTCTTTCTGAGTCTGCAGCCCGTTACTGGGAAGACAGCTACAGATACCTCCATTCTGAGTCTCCAGCTCCACAAGAGAGAGACACTAACAGACACAACCATTCTGAGCCTACTGTCCAGAGAGACAGAAACAGACGCTCCACGCTTCAAGTCTCCAGCTTTAAGGCAGCAGCAGATATGACCACGTTCTGTCTGTGAGAAAAGAGATATTTTCCACGTTCAGAGTCTTCGTCCAATGAGACAACAACAGATGCAGCACGTCCTGAGTCTCCATCCGAGAGAGACAAAGTGGATTGACCGAGTTCTGTGTCTCTAGCCCAGAGAGGCAGAAGACCAACAGACATTTGCAACAAGGTTAAGCTCCAGCGAGCAAACCTTCACTTCAGGTACCTTTGCTTGCGTGTTCCACATCTGCGTGTTCCAGATCTTAGGACCCTTTGGTGTTCCAGGAGATCAGCATCCTACAGCGCTTCATGTTCAAGGCTGTCAAAACGGATTCCTGCTCCTTTTCCCACTGACTGCTCCCAGCACAACCAGTGGAAGAATTCACCGCCACCGGACTGCTCACTCAACCACAGAGAACGTAAATATCACTTCCAAACCTCTTCCAGAGACCTTGGCATTGTTGTGTACTATCAGTATATGATCTTTCTAATTTACATTAGATATTGTATAGCTGATTGCAGTTGATAACAAATAATAGCTCATTTATTTGTTTGATGCATACTAAGGTTCTTTACCTTATTTGTTTCAGAGTAGCAACAGTTTATCTTTCCATAAGATAACATAGCTATGACATAGCAACACCCAACTGAATCACATTTTATGCATCTTATGCACTTTATTCCTTTTGCATTTATGGTATTCATTTAATAGTTGATTACTCTTGTCTATCTTTTGTTAATAAAATTTATTTTATTACACTTGTGTCTTCCTTGTGTTGATAATACAGTGAGAGGTTCTACAAGTTAGATATCCCACCAATCTTTCTTATGTGATGTACTCATAACCGCACATTAAGTGACATGTGATCCAAGAATCATAACGTCATCGGTGATACAAGTACCCATCACTACACTATTTCGCCTTCCTAGAGGGCGAAAGCAGAACTCACTAAATAATTGGCGTCCCTGTGGGCCAAGTTAAAATGAGTTGAGTCTCCTGTAAAATTCACTACATTGGCCTCATCTAAATATGTAAAAAAATGATGTGAGACTTCATTTACATTATATTAAGACATACAAGTCAAAGCCAGTTTGACAAATATAAGCATTGGCGTAAATTTAAGCGTACACACACTCTAAGATCAAATCTGAGCATACACATGCTTTATAAATGAGGCCCTAGGTTTGTGGCATGTCAGATGGGCCTCTATGAAATCTGTACAAATGAGGCTGGTGCTGTGGTGGTAGTAGTTTTAGCATAAAAAAATGTGCCTAAATGACATTGTCACGACAAAAAAGAAGGATATTGTTAGGCTCATTATTGCTGCTGATCTTACGCTTCAGAATATCGCTGTAACATTTGAAAGAAATGGTTTAGAGGCCCACACACTCATCAAACTGGATCAAACTGGGTCATTTTCACAATATGTCTATTTCAACGATGGGAAGCGAAGGAAAACATGGTGGAATGCAAATGGACTGAATGGGACAGATTGAATTCAGATTGAACTGCTGTTTTAATGGTTGGTTAGAGCAACTCTTTCGGTTATGTTCGAGCTTTAGATGCAGCGCAGAGGAAAATGAGATCCTCTAAACACAGCTGCTGTCGTAGTTTATTGTTCCACATCCGCAAGAACAATTTGATCACATCAAGCTCAGTAGGTTGGCCGAGGAGTTTTTAGTAAGCCTTAATGAATAAAATTTCCTTTTAATGTGACCTAATAATTGAGTTTAATAGCACAGACAGAAAAAGCATGAAAGTGGGGGGAAAAGGAGAACTCATTTTATTATTACCTTATGCATCAGCAATCAAATGTGAAGCTGAAAGAAGCCACACTTGCAGGTTTGAAGCAATCTTTCATTTTGATTCAACTCTATTTCCAAGACATTTGTTGCATATTTAATGCATGTCCTCATTCTGAATGAGGGGAATAGCTAATCAGGATATGAATATTTAATTCTTTCAGTTTATTCACCTTGAATCCCAATTTACAGGGTATGGAAAGACACCGACATGTGTAATAATTCATATAATTCCTGATTTTATTTTTATAAAGTGCTTTGTTATATGATTAGGTTGAAAAAAGAACAATAACAGAAAGCTATCAGGCTACGTTTCTGCAAAACAGCCAGGTTACGAGCAGCTTTCCTCATGCACCTGCTGTTTCCATGGTGATTGTGATTGGATAGGTAGTGGATAGTTAGCACCAGGCCCAATCAGGGTCTATTGGCGGGGAGGGGTGCTGTAAGACAGTTAGCCAACATGCGGATGACACTTCAATGAATCAAACGGTGGGCAATCAGAAAACGATCTGGAACTAATTGCTCTTGGTGAGGAAGAGACATGAAGAATCAATGATTTCTAGTCGTGGATGCAAAGAGCCTTGTTAGACCTGTGAGGTTAGTATCGCATTATTCATATGACTTTATCATAAACCTAAATATGTTTCACCAAATGTCCAAGGTTTTTAACAAAAACCTTTATTTTGTGGCAAACACAGTGATCAAAATTAGAGAACAGTAACCACTGAATTGAAAATTTTGGAGGGCTACAGCTGTCAGAAATTTGTAGGAAGTGTAGAGGCCCTTGGTTTCAATGACTTCAACACATCTGCGGCTGCAGGACATCACTAGTTACTCAGACTGTGCTGGCGTGATCTTGATCAACTCTTCACTCTCTTCCACAGTTGGGTAACTGTAGTAGGTTTCTTAGCCATAACTTTGTCACCAGAGATTTTCAGTTGGGTTTAGATCAGGACTCTATGGAAGCCTGTTTCCGCCACTGAATAAAAAATAAAAAAGGTAATTCCAACTTTTTAATCTCACAATTCCGACATTTTTTCTCGCAATTTCAAGTTTACATCGAACAATTTTGACTTTGTCTTTTTTTTTTCTTGACTTTTTATATACATATATAAAGTCAGAATTGCGGGATAAAAACTCAGTATTGCAAGTTTATATAACGCAATTCTGACTTTTTTTCTCGCAATTGTGTTTATATCCCACAATTCTGACTTTATATCTAACAATTCTGACTTTATAATTCGCAATTGTGTGTATATCTCACAGTTCTGAGAAAAATTTAAAAAAAAAAATTCTACATACAAACTCGAAATTGCGAGAAAAAAAGTCAGAATTGCAAGATATAAACTTGCAATTCTGACTTTTTTTCCCTCGCAATTGCGATTTTGTATCTAGAAATTATTTAGTTATAAAGTCAGAATTGTTAGATATAAAGTCAGAATTGCGGGAGTTTGTATCTTCTAATTCTTTTTTTCTCAGAACTGTGAGACATAAATGCACAATTGCGAGTTAAAAAGTCAGAATTCCGAGAATCCAGCAATTCTGAAAAATAAAGTCTAAAATTCTGACATTATAACTCGCAATTGTGCATTTATATAACGCAATTCTGACTTAATTTCTAGCAATTGTTTACATCACGCAATTCTGACTTCATATCTGTCAATTCTGACATTATAACTATAACTTTATATCTCACAGTTCTGAGAAAAAAAAGAATTGTGAGATACAAACTCGCAATTGCGATAAAAAGCGATAAAATTGCTAGATATAAAGTCAGAATTTCGAGAAATAAAGTCAGAATTGCCAGATATAAACTTGCAATTCTGACTTTTTTCTAACAATTGCAACTTTACATCTTGCAATTCTGACTTTTTTCTCAGAACTGTGAGATATAAATGCACAATTGCGAGTTGAAGAAATAAAGTCAGAATTCCGAGATATAAACTTGCAATTCTGACTTTTTTCTCGCAATTGTGAGCTAAGTTGCAATAACCTTTTTTTTTTTTATTCAATGGCAGAAACAGGCTTCCATATGACTGTGCTGTCCATTTAATTACTTCACTGTTCTTAACTTCAAGGAACTGCTTTACCCATTTTCAAAATTATTCAAATGTACAATAAATAATTGGTGTTTGATAGCAAACGAACTAGCGATAAACACTGAATTACTTAACTGAGACAAATGTAACGTTACCGTTACTGTCTTACTAACATCTGGTTTTCAAAGTTTGATAGGATTTTGATTACATGAGGGATAAGATCATTGTAGTAATTTATAACTTTTAACATACCTTCTGCTGTTTATGTTTTCCGTGGTGTAGTAAAAAGACTTTTGAAAAAGCGTCTCCAGCGATCTGTCACGTTACTTTTGAAAACAATAGATGTGCGTTTTGAATTGTCCCATCAGACTCAAATAAATGAAACTTGCATTCATGACTAAAGTGAACTTTAGACCATTTCTTCTCTTTCTGCACAACATGCTTTTCAGCAAAGATGAGCTTAGCCTTTTGATTCCTTCTGCTGATGAGAATCATTCTCTTAAACATGCCGAGACAGATTCAGCACTGAACTAGCAAGCACTTCCAGCTGCAGTGCTGAACCGATTCCCCATTGAGAGTCTTTGCATTACCCTGTCTTCTTGTGCATTTGTCTTACATTGTCGACCAGTCTTTTTAATGGACTTGAATGAAAGTGTTATTGTAAACCTACAAAATCCAAGAAATCAATGATTTGACACAACAGTGGTTGAAAGGGTCAATGCTTTGACCTTCAGTTGGACAACCTTAGAGCAACTCGTCATCTTGCAATCTCAGGGACAATTAAAGGAATGCTGTGAGTTAAATAGGGTTTGTCATATAAAGTGGCACTAGGTGGCAGATGTGCTCTCTAATTTTGATCAGAGTTCTTTTTCAAATATCTAATTTAGGTTTTTTAAACTCTGCTACAGAATACAATTAATTCATGAAATATGCTTAAAAAGCTGCACTTTTACTCCTGTTAGAATAACCCATCGTGCTATCTCATGATTAATTCGTACGTATTTTACGAGGTGACTAATTTGTACGAATTCATACAACCTCACTCATACGATTTTGTACGATTTATCTACACCCCAGTGACAGGAAGGTTAGGGGTAGGTCATTCAAGTTCATACAAATTAGGGAACTTGTAAAATATGTATGATTTAGTAAAAATCGTATTCATTTATACAAACTACCCACAATGTAAAATATATACAAATTGCCAAGAGATTGGGTTGGATAACTTATAAGTTGTGACTAGTTTTAAGAAATCACGTCTATACCAGTTTAGTCGCACAAGTGTGTGTTATAAAGTCAGAATTGCTAGATATAAAGTCAGAATTGCAGGATACAAACTCACAATTGCGAGAAATAAAGTCAGAATTGCGAGATATAAACTCGTAATTCTGACTTTTTCTTGCAATTTCGACTTTGTATCTTGCAATTACGACTTTTTTCTGAAAATTGTGAGATACAAACTCACAATTGTCCAGTTCTGAGGAGAAACTTATATCACGCAAATGCAATTTTATTTCTCAGAATTGCCAGTTTATATCATGCAATTGCGACTTTATTTCTTAGAATTGCTGGATTCTCGGAATTCTGACTTTACATTAAAATCACAATTGTGAGTTTAATGACCTAGTGGCATATTAAAAGTGATCACGTCAACATATAATATTTTTTTTAATTATCAGATTTTTTTAAATGTCATAATTATTCAACCCCTATTGAATTATGTATGATCATGCGTAAAACACAAGTACAACTTATGAATAATTTTGTACATGAATGTTTAGAAGCATTTTTTTTTTTTGTCAACGCAAATGTGTATTAATAAAAGTCTTATAATAGTTTGCCAATGCCTTGGTTTCTTGGATGAATGAAAATGTTGTTCATATCAGAATAATGTCTTGCAGGTACTGTATAGTGGATTGAATTGTTTACTTTTAAATACATCTATCTGCCTATCTATCTATCCATCCACACACATTTATCACACATATATTTGTATTTTATTATTTTATTTTGTTAAGTTTTTAGTCTTAATTTTAAATAAATTTAACTGTAATTTTAATCTACATCATCTTATTTTAGAAATAACGAGTGCTAATGTTTTAGTTGGGGAATAAATAAAATGCAATGATTAATTTTTGTCAAAACAATTCCAGTGACCATCCCTGATGTATTTCAAAACTGAAATCTTGTTTACCCCAAATATCTCAAGAAAACACTACTAAGTTTTCCAAAGATTACTCCTGACAGCAATTTCATAAATGCAATGGAAATTTGAGCTCTTTTGTGTTTCCTTTATAGTGGATACAGTCACTGGCAGCCCCAAACAACTGATCTATTTTTCTCGATTCTTCCTAAAAGTCACAAAACATTCAATTAGAAGCCTAAAAATAAAACAGTAATAAAATATAAATACAACTGCTATGGGCTTATCCGTTGTGCAAAATCAGATGTTAGAGAGGTTCCTCTCAGCACAGAGAGACCCCTGACCCATAGTGGGCTCTGATATCACTTTAATGACAAGCTTCCATGTCAACAGCGCTGGAGAGCACTTGACTGCGAGGGTGACTAAGAGATGGCCTCGAGGCCCGCGCCAGCGCTGTGTTTTCCATTTATCTAAATGAACGGAGGATGCATCGCACTCTCCGAATTTGAATTCCTGCCCCTCTCTGCTGTTCATTAATGGCTGATGAATGCAGCTGTGTACAAAAAAGGTTTGTTAAAGTCCTTTAGCACAGCTCATGAATACTTTCTGGCTTTCATTTTCTCTCTCCTCCTCCTCCTCCTCCCTGCTATCGTGGCAGCGTCTAATGTAGGTCATCTGTCAACCACCCACCCATTATTCTCTGTTACCTTTATGGCAGAGAGTGAAGCAGGAGTTTTCACTTTGCCTCCAGCCAAAGGAAACCTTTAGACCGGGTCTGACTCCGAGGACCACTGTAGCCCAAACCATGTGCAAATACCTCCCACGTCCACAGCTGTCTGGACTTTGATGGAGCCATTAATCTTGCCATGTGTTTAGCATTTGGCCTTACTGTGCATTACTTGGGCCTCTGTTTGTTGGGCCAATTGTAAATTCATACAGATGAGTGAAATGAAACCTTGGATTTGATTTTTTAATATTCACACATTAAAGTAACCCTAAAACAATATTCAACTACAAAAAAAATTATGGCAGAACTATATTTTATCCTTTGAGAAATGATTGGCTCTTCAATTGTCTTTCAGTCTGACAAAATATTTTATTTTCAATTAGTTTTCCCCCCCCATATATCACAGATAATTTGCACGTCCACACAAAAAGACGACAGATACATTCACAGTATATCTGTAAAAGCTGTGAAACATTTCATGACATGCTATTTTTTGTGGCACAGATACTGTAAGTTATTGTGGCACCTGGACAGTTCCTGAGGAACCGGTTTCAAAGGTCAATCCTGCCTTCTAGTGGTGGATATAAAGTGCTACAACAACAGAAATGGCTAAAAGACAATTTAGCATTCCTCATGATGTATCTGCAACAAACAATTGATGAGAATGTATAGTAAAGATATAATGTTTATATCTATATACAGATATAATGCGCCACTGGCACCATTGGCACCCTTGGTAAATATGAACAAAGGTGGCTGTGAAAATAAATCTGTATCATTTATCTTTTTGATCTTTCATTCAAAAAATTCACACAATTCTAACCTATCATTGAAGTAAAACAACTCAAAGTGGGGGGATACTCGCATTTTGAAATTAATGTTTTTCTCCAATGCATGTTGGTCACAATTACTGGCACCCCTTGAAATTCTTGTAAATAAAATACCTTTGAAGTATATTATTATATTCGTATTTAGATTTTTAGCACATCAGAGTGACTAGGAGCATGAACTTTGCCAGCCTTGACTTCATGTTCAACAGGATTATAAATAAGAACACAAAGGCCAGATTCCCTTAATTATCCATCACAAGGAGAAAAACCAAAGAATGTGCAGAACAGGATTGTTGAGCTTCACAAAAATAACCATTGGGGCAATAATTAAGAAGATCCAATCAACTATATCTCCCTGGAAGAGGATGTGTGTCTACACTGTCCTAATGCACAGTGAGGAGGAGAGTTTGAGTGGCCAAAGACTCTCCAAAGATCACAGCTGGAGGACTGCAGAGATTAGTTGAGTCTTGAGGTCAGAAAGCCTAAAAAAAAAAAATATCAAACAGCCCCAACATCACCACATGTATTTGAAAGGGTTTCAAGAAAACTCCTTCTCGCTCATCCAAAAACAAACTCCAGCATATTCTGTTATCAGACACGACTGGAACTTCAAACAGAACTGGCTTCTATGGTCAGATGAAACTAAACAAAAAAAGCTTTTTGGCAGCAAACCCACCAAATGGGTTTGGTGCAAACAGGGATACAAAGTACCCCATTTCTATGGGTAAATATACTGCTGGATCTTTAATGTTATTATGGGCCTATTTTTCTGCCAGAGGTCCTTAATGTCTTGTTGAGATACATGGCATTATGGATTCGATCAAATATTTACCTGACTGCCTCTTGTTAGAAATCTAATAATCGGCCGTGGTTGGATGTTCCATCAGGACAATGATCCAAAACAAACATCAAAATTAATACAAATGAAGCTTCTGCCATGGCCTGAACCTTATAGAAAATGAGTGAGGTAAACTAAAGAGAAGAGGCACCAACATGGAGCTGTGAACTTGAAGGACCTGGAGAGATTCTGTATGAAGGAATGGTCTCTAATCTCTTGTCAGATGTTCTCCAAACTCATCAGGAATTATAGGAGAAAACTCAAAGATGTTGGGAAAATGAGGTTGCAATAATTAGTAGAGGACACTATAGTTTCTTTCTCTATAAATCACTACTTCACAAATAAGATGACTGCCACGTCAGCCAACAAAAAACTGACTGCACTTTAAGGGAATGTACTTTTTTTAAAAGTCAATAGGACCAAAATTGGCCATAACTGAAAAAAAAATTCCTGATATTCCAATCTGATCTCATGATGAAAAAACTAGCGCTATCGCGATTCATCAATTCTATTCGAGCATTCGATTAAAAAAAAAAATCCCGGAAGTGGCGCATTTAACAGAGGAGAATCCATGAAATGCATTATTAGACTGTTTTCCAAGGTTGCGTCATATATTATTACCTATTTAAAAATCATAATTAAGCATAATTGTGAATTCACAAACGCGTTAAATAAATATATGCGATGCAGGTTTAATACATGTGGTATATATACATGCGTTTCTGAGCGGCTCCGTTCACAGTAAATGCTGCTCCACACAAACTATTCAAACTCCATCTCTGTATATTGCTGCGAGTCTGGGTTTATTATAACATTAATCTGGGAACGCAACATGCGCCATTTCATCAGATTTGTACAAATAGTCGTTAGTGGCGGCCCTAATGAAAACATACCTGTGGGAACTTTTTCACAAGATGCGAAATACGTACCGCTACGTACATTTCGTGACATATTCGATGTGAAATGTCCACTGAGTGGTGCTAAAAGAACTTTCGTTTTGTGACGTCCGGAAAGCAAAACATATAGAGCTGTAATCATAACTGTGTATGAAAACGATTACAAATGCTTGCTGTTTTACCGCCTCTAGTGGACATTTCTGTTGGAAACTGCAGTGATATGTACTTATTGGTATGCATTTTGCATCTTGAGGAAAAGTACCCACAGGTACGTTTTCGTCATGAGATCAGGTAGTGATATTCATGTATTAGCGGGTGATGCAACCAGATTAAAGTTTATAAAGGGCTTTAACTCTCCCATCCTCAATACTGTGTCATGTGTTGACAAATATTCTGGATCCTTGTGCTTATCTCCAACTGAATAAACTTTGATCTGGTTGCATCACCCGCTGATATGTAAATATCAGGTTGTTTCTTGCAATACTTTTTGGTGCCTTTACCAAATTCAATGAGAATGCGAAAGAAAACAGACAGATGAGACAACAGCAGATATTTTGGAACTCGCCCTTTGTTTTTTCCTGTTAATGTGTGATATGAAAGTGTGTCAAGAAGTTTGACTTCTCTTTAGGAGTCTTTTGGTGTGTCTGACAAATGTAAACACCAGATAAAACTTGATTTTCTTTTAAACGAAATATCCTCATGGGCAGCTACAGAGTGGTCTGGTATAAAAGCGTCCTCCGTTTGACTTTGGCGAATGATTAACTTTTTGATCCCCCATCGTATAAACTAAAGCTCAAGTCAGCTTGCGAGGTGAGCTGAAAATGAGAGTTCCTGTGAAAATAATCAGCTTTTTCTGTTTTCTTTTTTCTGTTACCTTTGTGAAAGGTCAAGGTGAGTTTATGAATTTTCATATACAGAATGCTATACATATTACATGCACTTCCAACATTTTTTATTGACCTTAAATGGTTTTAGAAAATGTTGACTAGTACTTTGTGTGTGCGTTTGTTTGCGCTTCTCAGAATGTCTTGGAGAGGACATTACATACGAAAACATAGAACCAGTTGTGAATGTTTCATACCCTGATGGTGACTCAGTAAACGTGAAATGCATGACAGGTTATATCGGCTCTTATAAGTTAAAGTGTAAAAACGGACAATGGCTGACGTACATCGCACAAAGATGCTCAAGTAAGAATATTGTCAATAAGACCACATTGCTTTTTTTTGTAATTCATTGAAAACTTGAGTAGATTTGCACTAATCACAGTAACACTTGCTTGATTTCTGTAGAGAAAAAATGTGGTCACCCAGGGGAAACACCAAATGGTGACTTTAAACTTATAGAGGGGAGAGATTATACGTACGGAGCAACAGTGGAGTATACTTGCAGAACAGGGTAAAGCGTTAAATTTTTCATGATTTTCATTGAACTTAAGTTTATTAAGTTCAAATATGTCCTCTTCAACTTGACACTGCTTAAAAACTTTGTGTTTGTAGGTATGAAATTACAAGCAGAATTAATCACCGTCAATGTAGAATCAAAGGGTGGGATAATTCTGTCCCTGTCTGTGAGGGTACGATTTCTTGAAAATCTGTTTGCATTTGATCCTATAAGGTGCTGTAAGTGATTGAATGATTTTTATATATGGCGTGGAACGCAGAAAACAATTCTAATCTCAGAAAGATATCACTATAATAACTGTGCTTAGAAATCAGAGACTGCCTAGTAGGAACCAGATGGCTTTTGAGGCACTTTCTGCCTGTCAATTATTTAGCCCATTCACAGCAGGCACTTAATATTTTGTTGAAAATCAGATGCTGAGAGTTGGGTGAATTTGGATGAAGCAAAATGTTTACAAACAATGGATATTGAGCATTGCTACAGCTTTTTTCATGCTAAAGGGAGCATTTGAAAACTTGACAGGTACAGTCAAACCAAAAATAATTTGAACACCAGATATAATTTTTTATATTTTTTACTAGTGGGTGCAGGGCGCTTTAGTTCATTTATTAAGTGACACATTACGCCCAAAAATTCTTCATACAGTGGACTCCCAGTAAACGGCTAAAAATGGGGCATGTCTAAACCAGTGACAAAAGAGTTGCCAACATCGCTTACAGCACCAGAAGGGTTTCCAGGTTTCCCAAAACACAGCGTAGAGCGTTAGCAAAACGTTCGTTGTATTTAGGGGACGTTGAGACAATACCATTTTCAACTAAAAATTAAGCACTTCATGTGTTTTGGCCATTCATTTACACAACATTTGTTTTGGAGGACTAAACACATAAACTTGAAGAGTTTGGTTTCAAAATGCGATAAACACCTCAAAATTCGTATTGTATCTGGTAGGTATTGAAAAGTCCATTTTAAAATGTACACAAAATGCGATATCCGCTGTGTTATTGTCATGTTTTCTCCATATTTTTCCGAACTGTGACAAACGGCAGTCTTCCTTCCTTCTTTTTTTTTTTTTTTTTTTTTTTTTTACACAATTGTGTTCTCTCATCCCCATCATCATCCACTTCATCTTCCAGTGACAGGTTCAAATCTGCTCCAGTAGTCTTTCGTGTAGCATGGCAGTCACATATTGTATAGTTTAAGTCATAAGAGAGGCAAGAAAGGTAGTTTCATCAAATTTTCGGATGAAAACATTAAAATGCAGTACAAAAATAAAACAATGCAAATGCTTCAAAATCTACCATTAAATAGTGTATAAATCATAAGTTTTTCAAAAGTAAAATTGTCCAACTGCGACACCAGCAGGTAAAGTTACAGCAGGAGTCTGCATCTCTCAAAGCCCACTGAATTTTAACAGACTGTGTTAAGCATCCTCATCTCTTTTGTCTCCCCTGAGCCCCCTGAGTTTTAACAGACCCTCTAATGCATGCAGTGGGTTTGTTGGGAGGTAATTGAGAATGAATGGAAGAAAGTCACGTAAGAGGAGGCAATGTCTCTATTGCGAAATGATCGGATTTGACTGGTTATATTTAGCTGTGACTGGTTCATGCGATAAATCCCACCTCATGTGTTTGTGCGCATTTTGCGTTCTTGAATCAGTCTGAATGAACAATACAATGGCGTTAATAGGAGGACTAATTTCAAAAAGTAAACAATCACTTTGTTGCGTCAAAATAAATAAAAAAGACTTGAAACGGCATGAAAACATCTGTGGGAGATTTTAGTGAGTAATCAACTTGGTGAGATTTAAAGTAAATCTCTATGTCTGTGACCAATATTTACTAAGCTTTGATGACTGACGATCCAAAAAATTTAAAAATACTTCAAAGTTTACTATTAAAATAAACAGCTGAACATAAGTTTTAAGAAAGAAATCAGTAAAAAAAAAATAATAATAATAAACCTGACATCTCCAGTTTAACGTAAAAACGGTTGTTGATTTGGGAAACATGGATTGCTTTAATTTTAAAATATTGTTTGACTACAGCAATTTATAAGGAAAACCAACTTAAATTAGTTCGTTTATTTATTTCACAGAGGTGAGATGCCCTGTGATTCACACAGATGAGGATGTGACTGCTTCAGGCAACACAAATGAAGGAACTTATGGTGATGTTATTCACTTTGAGTGTGTATCTTCAGGCAAAAAGCTAGACGGAAGTAGTGTCATTCATTGTATGGAGAACGGCGTTTGGAGCGGGTCTGTTCCACAGTGCATAGGTTAATACCACAGTTTCTTGATGTATTTAAGGGTCGGTTAAAATGCTCAGAGCCCAACATAACTACTACTGGAAACACTTGTGTAGTATTGAACCAACTGAACAAACTATTTTAGTACAGTTTTAGACATACTTCTTGTTTATTTAAAATTATTTTTGCATTTTTATGTCTTTACAGTAACTTGTCAGCTTGAGATAACGGAACCTGAAGTAATAAGAACCATTCCATTGGGAAAAACAACTTTCAAAGCTGGAGAAGTGGTGGGAATCATCTGCACTGGCAAAGACCAGATCTTTCAAAAACAGGAAACATTTACATGCACAAATAATGGCAAGTGGGATTACAAGCCTACTTGTGAGGGTAAGATTGTAGAGAAACACTTCAGGATTAATGCTGAATTCACTGGCTGTTATCAAAAGCATGTGAATCTTGTTTCAGAGAGTAGATGTGAAGTGCCACTCAACCAGCACGTGTATCTCCCAAAGTTTTACTTTAAAGGAAATCTGAATTTGGGAGCAAAACGATCTTACGATTGTGAATCTGGATATAAGGAAACAGCAGAACAGGCCATGTGTACACGAGGCGGATGGACACCAAAACCACTGTGTGCTGGTATGTTCTACTTCGGGGTATTAAAACGTTCACCAAGTCACATAGTATGAAGTCTATAATAATATGGATGTTGTTTTCTAGAAATTAAGTGTGATCCACCAAGAATTCCAAATGCGCAGATAGTAAGTGGTCAGAAGCGAGAGTACAAAATCTCATCAAGAATAGAATATAAATGTCTTCCCGGATTTGAACCAGAGCAGCTTGTACAAATCACTTGTGATTCCCAGGGCCAATGGACAGGCATACAACAATGCACTGGTATGGTACACCTTGATTTTAATGTATTATAAATCTTCATAGATGCAACAATGTACTTCTGACTGGATTATCCATGTTCCAAGCCATAGTTAAATAACTAATATGCATGTGCAACTAAACATACATTAATTGAATTTTATATTAGGATAATTTTAATAAAAATGACAACTGTTGAGTATTCCAAAATAAATTTTCTCCAAACACACAGATGGTACTTGTGAGGAACAACAACTCAAAAATATAAAAATTTTGTTTGGACACCCGAGCATCGCTTCACCTTATAAACCTGGACATATCTTAGTTTTCCAATGCACTGATGACAACATGAGGTTTTACGGTCAACGTGCAGTTGAATGCCTGCCAGATGGGAGGTGGAATTACCCATATCCACAATGTGGAGGTACTGACATACTCCACCAACTTTCTGTTGATACTATTATATTCTATGAGTCAGAATTTTAAATGTAATATATTTTGCATTCACTTATTCCTCTAGGAACGATTCAGTGTTCCAAACCAATAAAGAACTTGCAACTTGTGGAACTGTCAGATGAGAAGGCCATGTACAGCAACTTTGAGACACTGACATACACATGCAAAGAACCATACAATCAAATTCCAGGCGGAGCTTTGATGTGTCAAAACGGAAAATGGAACAGTACGTTTAACTGTACAAGTGAGTCACCAAGAAATCTTGCATTCGTATTCCAGTTTAATCAATGTTTTAAGTTAACACAGAAAGATCTGAGACACAGTAAGACAGAAATTTTCCCACAACGTACCAGTGGGAAATTTTTCGTAAGACAAGTCCATATCACTGCAGTTTCCAACAGAAATTAACACTAGAGGCGGTAAAACAACAGCCACTTGTAATTGTTTTCATACACAGTTATGAATACAGCTTCATATGTTTCATTTTCCGGTGTTGACACCCAAAGATTACTCTCTTTATGTGCCACTCAGTGGACATTACTGTTGGAAACTGATATGCACTTTCTGGTACGTATTTCACATCTCGCAAAAACTTTCCCAAAGGTAGGGTATGACGGGGCTAAATGCGTAAAAAGTACCTTGATATTATTTTTCCTCTAAACCACTAGATGGCAGAAACACCTGCCATAGCACTTTTAAACCATCCACTTTTCAAGATACACGTGCAATTTTGGCTGATCGAGAAGTCGATTCTGTGCTTACTTGATCTAATATTTGCCGTTTTTAAAAAGGTTGTAGATTTAAGTAGCAAACGAGAATCGCTAAAACCCTTGAATATATCTTGAGACAAGTCTTCTTAATGATTTTCAGTTTTGTTTAAGATAATTAAAGCAACAGTTTTTAAATAATGAAAGAATATGTAAAAGTATAGTGTTTGGGGTAAAAGCACCCCTGCTTTTGGGGCTAAAAGGCACAATAATTAACATGATAATTAATAGAAGGCTGACTTTTCTATTTGTTGACATGACATTGTTAGATTAAGATTGTAAATATCATATATTATGTTCTATCTTAAAGATAATCACTATGTTCAGAATGAAACCAAAATATTTAAAAACATACTATTAATCATATCATAGACTTAAATATAATTTGTTGTTACTACTGTAAATTTATATTAAATTACTATGGAATCTCCTTCAATGCTTTCAGAATCTTTACATTTTAAAATGATTTTGTTTTTGTATTTTAAAATATGTTTTATTTTAACATATTTTAATGACCAGTGTTGTGGGTAATGCATTACAAGTAATGCAAGTTACGTAATACGATTACTTTTTCCAAGTAACTAGTAAAGTAATGCATTACTTTTTAATTAACAAGAAAATATCTGAGTTACTTTTTCAAATAAGTAACGCCAGTAACGTTTTCTCCCCCTATTTCCTGATTAAAAGCTCTCCTGTCCCCATGTTGAGAGAAATTGTGAGTAAGATGTTACTTCAGTTCTAGAATAAATGTATACATGCAAAAAAATAATCTCACTCACTAAAAAAAACAAATACAGCATTCCTCAAAATGAATAAAAACTGTGAAATTCAACGCAAACCAGCAATAATTAAATATGTTAAATAATACAAATATCCTTTATGTATTTAATCCCATTTTATTAACCGATGTCTTTGCTGCCGACCTTCGATGATCCAATTCATCCATACTAATAAGCAAAAATGACTCAAGATATCTAACATTTGTTTTCCTTTTTTTATTGCTGAAGAGTTGACATTTTTTCTTCTGCGGTCTACTGTACAGACGTGAATTTAATTTTCTCTAAGCCTTAGGCTTTTAGTGTGAAAAGGCTTTTACATTTGCCAAAAATAGAACTTTTTATATTAAAAACAAACAAGCAAGCCCCGCTCAGATTTAAAAAGTAATGCAAAAGTAACATAACACATTACTTTCCATAAAAAGTAACTAAGTAATGTAATTAGTTACTTTTTAGGGAGTAACTCAATATTGTAATGCATTACTTTTAAAAGTAACTTTCCCCAACACTGTTAACGACAGCATATTTACTGAACAAAAATTATTGTATTTATCAAAATAAGCAGAAAATAGTACAGAAATTGTTTTGAACAAGTATTAACTCATATATTATGTATGTATTAACATACATATTTTAACTAAAGTATTTTTTTTATCAATACTGTGTGCCTTTTACTCCATGCAGGTGAGCCTTTTACCCCCTTGCCACTTCAAACATTTATATGATTTTGGAACAAAATAAACGAGTTGTATGATTTATTTTCACACAAAATCTGTTGCTCCAAAAATGTCCAATACAAACGTATATATATTTTTCTGCAATCATACACTTTGGGCACAGTGAAAAGCACAATTTTTTCTTAGGGTGTGCCTTTAGCCCCGTTGTACCCTACGTTTTCGTCATGAGATCAGGTTGCGATATTTAGTCAGCATCCAGCAGGTTTTTGTACACTGTAAAAAGTTTTCACCAGTTTCAACTTAAAACCCTAAGTTTAGCAGCTGCCGTAAAATGTAAAGTTAAATCAACTTAAGTCATTTCAACTCACAAGTTAAATCAACTCATTTTTATTGTAATAAGTTAAAATGATTTGTAGTTTTAAGCTGATTTAACTTAATTTTAAGGCAGGTGCTGAACTTAGGGTTTTAAGTTGAATCTGGTGAAAACTTTTTACAGTGTATAAGATGCAGCATTTCATTCATTAGTAACCATATTAACATTCACTGCACTATCTAGATATTCAGCCTGTTGATGATTCTGCAGTTTCGGTCAAGTAAATGCTATTTTTGCTTTGTTCAATGCATACAACATACGTCAAATGTTAATGTATGTAAACATACATGACTGTAACAGCAAGAGAAAGCAATGTAGAAGCAATGGGGAAACCTTTACGGTACTAAAGCTATGTTCCTCCCCTCTGCCATGTTTCAAATTTGCCAACCAACTTTGAAACTCAGGCATCAAAATCGTCTCTGAGTTTGCCAGTTGTAACACAACTTGAGAGTTCACGTCCAAGTTTCGACTAGGAATCTTACAAGATTGTATGGACACTAAAATGCTGGATGTATAATGGATGTAAATGTGTTTGCCAAGGTAAAACCTGTCCACCTCCTCCATATCTTGAAAATGGAGACTTCGGCACCATCAGTAAAAAAGATGAAGTGATCACAGCAGTATCTTACACTTGCAAGCCTTACTATGTGCTTACCAAGCAACAGGACCAGTACAAGTGTGTGGATGGGAAATGGGACACTCCTCCGAAATGTCTAAGTGAGTCAATTTTGAGTCAAATTCGTAATTATTTTGCACTGTTTTAATGTTTTGTTTGTCTTTGTCGTAGGACCTTGTGAAATTGATGACATTGTGGAGAAGTACAACCTACAGCCTCCTACAGGAAAGGTCTTTATAACACACGCTGACAAGTACAGACTTAACTGTACAAATGGATGGAATACTGGAAGTGAGATGAAAGCATATGTGGATGTGTCGTGCTCCAACGGGAATCTACAGATTGATAAAAGCTGTGAGTATTGTCTCATTTTCAGAACCTGAATTAGTCATATTGGTGATCTGTACAATTATTGATTTGTTATTTATTTGGTTGTTTCTTTAGGTGATGCACAAAATCAATGAAAATAATCCGGAGTGGTAATTGAGGTTACCCAATTCAGTTTTAAAATGACAAGTTTACTTTATTTCACAAAACAGGATATCCCTTTTGTGAAATAAGGTTTCGAGAAATTATGTTAGGTTTAGCTCACTTCTGGTACAGTATGTACACACACAAACTTGTGAATATATCCCATTCAGCTACAAATGTAAAAATGAATTTTTTGATTATCTCACAGACATTGTATTTCTTATCTGTGTGAACATTCCTTCAACCACCCTTTTTGATTAAAAAGCTTTAACGATTTGACTGACTTTGGTGTGGATTTTTGTTCAACCCATTTCTCATTGTATTTTGCATTGTATTTTATTCATGCAAAAGATATTTTGCTTACAATTTTGACGAAAGATGAGAGAGCCAATGAGGTTTGTGTACAGTTTTTTTCTCTTTCTTATATTGTGTTGAGTCAGTTAACTTCAGACGACTTGGAATTACACAAACAAATCATTTGGACTATAGAGGTGAAAGGAATATTACAAAAATAATAATAATAATAACGCTCACTCTCCAAGATGCAGATGACTACTGTAAATCCATCAGAACAGTTTTGGAGAATTAGCATCACATCACTTGCACACTAATGGATCCTCTGCAGTGAATGGGTGCCATCAGAATGAGAGTCCAAACAGCTGATAAAAACATCACAGTAAACTACAAGAAACCCACACCACTCCAGTCCATCAAGTAACATCTTGTGAACTAAAAAGCTGCATGTTTGTAAGAAACAAAACCATCTTTAAGATATTTTTTAAACTGTTGCTTCCAAACCACAGACTGGATCTCTTGTAAAAGTTAGTCTTGAACCTCAACTATTAAGCTCAGTGAATACGTTAGTAAAGTAAATAAACTGTTGCAGATTTTGTGCTGCTTTTTGTACATTGTATTAGACTTTATAAGCTGTGAGACGGAGACTTTCCAAATTTTGAATTGCTTGAGAAATTATGAAAATATACAGTTACGAAAATTTTTCGGGGGGGGGGGGGGGGGGGGCGTCCTGAATAAGAACTGATCATTGTTTTTTTCTACTTTTTAGAAATGGGGTCTATATACCCCGTTAAAATGTAATCATGTCCCATATCTCAAAAATGCTGCAGTAAAAAGGTTTCATATGAGTTTTGCATATAATATGGGCCGTCCTGAATAAGAACTGATCATTGTTTTTTTTCTACTTATTAGACTCTAAAGTCTAATAATGTCCCATTTCTCAGAAAAGAACCGTCAAGTTCACCAATAAATAAAACGGATATTAAAGCAGAAATGCAAATAAATAAGTAAAAATTCACGAGCATTTTGTAGTATTATCTCTCAGTCCTGGGCATCTAAATGAAAAGCGCTCTGCAAGCAACTCTCTGTGTTGTTTCTGACACTACCGTAATCACTGTAATATGCGCGCACACTTAAAATCAACCGCGGCTGGCTTGACCGTGTTTTTCTGAACCGCGGTTGGCTTTACCGCAGTGATTATTTACATGAGACGCTGCTTTAAAAATATATATATATAAAAAATACGGGACAAAACCCGTCCCGTATTGATTCAAAACGGGACGCGCAATTTAATTCTCAAATACGGGACGATTCCGTATTTTAAGGGACGGGTGGCAACCCTAGCGTGTATCTTGGACACGTGTTGTATTTCAAGCGTTTGTCATGTGTTGTGCATGTAAACGTAGGAAATATGACTGATGCGGTGATCAATATGTTTGCGTAGACTTCACTATAATGTGTGCTGGTTCCTGTCCGTGTTCTAATCTGGTGTCCGAGTCTCAATCTACCTAACCAAGCTCTTATCAGCCCTATCAGCTGCATGTATCCATGTCCATATTAAATTACTTAACCCTTGATATAAGATTTTGGCCACATTTCCCATCTAAGTCATTCATCCCACACTATCAACAGGCACGTCATGTAAGCTACACTTATTTGGATTTCGTTTGGGCACCACAAGGTGTCACTGAAGCCTCAAAGCGTACCCATCCACTACCTTGGTTCAATAGACCTTTTTCACAGAAACCGGAAATACGCAATCGCAGGGTATGCAGACTTCCTGTGTAATGTCAACACAGCAGAAAGCCGGGTAATTTAAAATTAAAATGGGGAGAGTCTACACAACTTCCCTCGCTGGTTTGTCAAAGATAACTTTTGCCGACCTCATAAGAGTCGTGTAGGAAAACTCCGTCACAAAGAGGAACAAATTGGATAAAGGATATACATTTTTCCACTAAGAGTTTATCCGCGTTTATACACGCTTAACGTACGTAAAAAATGACCAGAAAACCCCAAATTTCTGTCAAACCTTGGAACAAACACTAACTACTATCAAAAGAACGAGCCCTTATTCCACATAGTAGTTAATGTTTGTTCCACGTAAGGTTTGACAGAAACTTGGGGTTTCCTGGTCGTTTTTTACATACATTAAGCCACGTTAAGCGTTTTTCACGTTGTTTAACTCATAGATATATATAGAATGACTTATGAATTAATGTAGAAATAAATAAATGTGGAAAAAAATAAAAAATACATAAATAAGATTTTAAAAAATTATAAATAATTCAGTTTTTTTTTTAACTTGTCTTGGTACATTTATTTATGTATTTATATTTGCTTTTTTACATTTCTTTCTTTATTTATTTCAAAATATGGCAGCCCTGGCATTCCATATGGTAGGTGCGTATTAGGCTATGCACACCTAAGGCAATTTCTGCGTAAAAATAGCCTACACCAAATAGAAACAGAAAGTTGTGCTACTGATAGTCTACGCATTTCTATGAGATCTGACTACGGAGGAACAGTGAGAGAGTGGTTTGAACAAACGCGAAGACTGAGAATGCAGAAAGCACACTCTATTTGTTTTCTTTATTTTACAAAACCAAAAAAAAAAATATGAGCTTTTGTTGATAATTTTCAGGTTTGATAACTTTAAACTTGGAATTAACTTGAAAGTAAAGTAATTAGTAATCTGGGCCCAGTTTTTAAAAAAATTGAATCTGGATCAAATTGGTCCGGATTTGGAAATCCCACGTTTTGCTATCCAGGATTAACTGATCTATCTTACTTTTATGACAGTTTTTTACATTGGGTTGGATCACTGTGATCCAAATACCAAATTTCAGGATTACCAAATCCTGTTTACCATAGCCTTAAATGGAACCAACAGTGTAGCCTACTGGCTTAGCAAAGAACAACAGGTAGGCAAAATACCAGTGGCCACAAATAACCATTGTTTGTTTTATTTATTTTTTTTAATTTATTATTATTTTTTTTTTTTTATTTAAATGTCTTAACTACTTGCAAGTGCAACCCAAGGTGGCATGCAACATAATCCTTGCATGCATTGTTGTTGTTTACCAATTCTCATTAGATGTGACATGCTTCATATAGGCTTCTAATATGAAGGAATTTATACATCATCAGTAACCATTAAGTTTGTGATCATTCATATAAAAATAAAACTTTTTTATTTTATTTGGTTCAAAAAAATCACTGCTGAATTCACCCTTCTGATGGCATTAGGATAATCCTGTTTTTTTTTTTTTTTTTTTGTTTTTTTGGTTTTTTTGATCAAATAGATCCCAATCTGAGTTGAAAGTTTTGAATAACCAAAAGGACAGGTTTGATCCAAATCAAATGTAAGATTGGATTACATGGTCTGATCTTAATTCAAAATCCCTCTTTTACTTTTGAAAAACCCATTTCTAAGATTTGATCCAATCCGTGATCCAAAATCCCTCTGGATTACTTTTTAAATGCAGTAATCAGTAATGTAATCAAATTACAATTTTAAAGAAGTGATTAGTCATTTGTATTAAAACTTACCCAACACTGGTTATTTCATCATAAATATTCTATTATTATTTGCTACTATCCCCAGGATTCACAGACAAGGCATAAAACATAAAAAAGCATGTGTAGGCTGTTTTAACTAAAAGAAACTTGCATTGGCATTTCTTAAAATATGTCAGTGCCATTGTTTTGCATCAAGATGCCCACCAGCAACGTTTTTTTCTGAAGGAATTTAAATGTCCTAATTGAGTTATGACCTAATCTTGGCCTAAACCGAAGGCCTTAATTGCTGCTATCACTACTACTGATGTTGTTATTGTTTTTGTTTTTCAGTTTTTGACTCACCACAAGACAGGAGCAGTTGGCCTTTATCCATAATATCCGTGATCCGTGATCCAGCTGCATCGCTTAGTCGCTCGTTTGCAGTGTTGCGTCTGGCGTCTTTCTACTTTTCTTCATAATCTTCCTTTCAGAAAAGCAAGCACGTGCGAAAACTTTTGGCGTTTCGCTGTGTTCCGAAGTTTGGTGAACTTCGACCTGCGAATTGCCCCACGTGACTAACAGTAAATCTATAAGTCGCATCGTGACCTCGTAGCTGAAATAAAAGAACAGAAATTTAAAACTGCTGTGAAACTTTTGACATTTTGACATATGTGACCCTGGACCACAAAACCAGTCTTAAGTCGCTGGGGTATATTTGTAGCAATAGCCAAAAATACATAGTATGGGTCAAAATTATTGATTTTTCTTTTATGCCAAAAATCATTAGGAAATTAAGTAAAGATCATGTTCCATGAAGATTTTTTTTTGAAAAATTCCTACTATAAATATATCAAAATGTAATTTTTGATTAGTAATATGCATTGCTAAGAACTTGATTTGGACAACTTGAAAGGTGATTTTCTCAGTATGTAGATTTTTTTGCACCCTCAGATTCCAGATTTTCAAATAGTTGTATCTCGGCTAAATATTGTCCTATTCTAACAAACCATATATCAATAGAAAGCTTATTTATTGAGCTTTCATATGATGTATATATCTCAGTTTTGTAAAATTTAACCTTATGACTGGTTTTGTGGTCCAGGGTCACATATTTGTTATGTGCTGAATTTAAGCCTTTTAAAAAGAGCAGCGAACAGAGTGTGGGCGTTAATAAAAGAAAACCTGTAGATTGACTGTGCCAACAGTGCCTTCATGTGAAAACAGTGCCATCTTGTGACAGATGCAATTTACAGCAGTGATCAAATTAATAAAGGTTAATGTATTGATAGTAACAAGGTCACACCCGTTGAGATTCCCTGTGAGACAATCTCGTGGAACAATCAACGCAATGAACACAACTGCACACAGGTTTCTAACATATAGCCTAGTTAAGTAACATGACACGACCAAGAGAGTGCAGTTTTCTCTAAAAAACACGATTGTAAATTTGACATTGATTTTATACAAGTGTTTAAACGAGTAGTTAATACATCACTTGCTCCCTAATGGATCGCAGTGAATGGGTGCCGCCATAATGAGAGTCCAAACAGCTGATAAACACATCACAGTAACCCACAAGTAATCCACTCCACTCCAGTCTATCAGCATCTTGTGAAGTTAAAAGCTGTGTGTTTGTAAAAAAACAAAACTTTCATTAAAGGAGTACTTCACTTTCAGAACAAAAAATTATGGATAATGTAGGCTACTCACCCTCTTGTCATCCAAGATGTTCATGTGTTTCTTTCTTCAGTCGTAAGGAAATTATGTTTTTTGAAGAAAACGTTTCAGGATTTCTCTCCATATAATGGATTTCTATGGTGCCCCCGAGTTTGAACTTCCAAAATGCAGTTTAAATGGCTCTAAACAATCACAGCTGAGGAAAAAAGGGTCTTATTTAGCAAAACGATTGATTATTTTCTAAAAAAAAAAAATTTACAATTTAGATACTTTTTAACCTCAAATGCTTGTTTTGTCTAGCTCTGTGTGTACTCTATGTAGAGATTAAAAAGTATATAAATTGTAAATGTTGTTAGAAAATAACCAATCGTTTCGCTAGATAATGCCTCGTTCCAGGCAACCCATTACTCGTGTTTTTCCAACCTTCTACCCATGAAAGTGCACCCGAACGGCAGTCAAACCCGTGACTTCCCACCCGTGAACTCGTACTAGATCGACGTACTCCCAGTTACGAGTTCTGACGTGACATAGCCCGCGAAACCACTATGTCAGCACCTACGGATGCGGTGTTTATGCAAGTGGTACACAGTGAAAAAATAGCCTTTAGGACAATATAACTTTGCACACAAATGAATAATAATGTAATAATAATAAATGTGCTCAAGCAGTTTGGGGTGACTTGCCTGGAACGCTACAAAGTCGTGAGTTGTGATTTGAAGTCGTGATTTACGAGCTAAAAAACCTGCCTGGAACTCAGCATAAGATCCTTCTTTCTTGGCTGGGATCATTTAGAGCCCTTTCAAGCTGCATTTTGGAAGTTCAAACTCAGGGGCACCATAGAAGTCCATTATATGGAGAGAAATCCTGAAATGTTTTCCTCAAAAAACATAACTTATTTACGGCTGAAGAAAGAGAGAAATGAACATCTTGGATGACAAGGGGGTGAGTACATTATCTGTAAATATTTTTTTCTGAAAGTGAACTACTCCTTTAATACTTTTTTAAACTTCTGGCAAAATTTGAGTCCTCTATTCGTAATATTGCTTTCTCCAGGGAAAAGTTGTCTCATCTGAATCAGGAGATAAATATGCACAGATCAAGCATTTAAACCCACGGTACTTTTATGTCTCTCTTATCACATCCCTGGTGAAAAAAACAGCTAAAACCAGCCTAGGCTGGTTGGCTGGTTTTAGCTGGTCAACCAGCCTGGTTTTAGCTAGTCATAGCTGGAAGGCAGGCTGGTTTTAGAGGGGTTTTGGCCACTTTTCTAGCCTGGTCAGGCTGGTCTTATGGTCAGGCTGGGAAACCACCAGCTAAAACCAGCCTGACCAGCCTGGCCAGGCTGGGAGACCAGCTAAAACCAGCTACTTCCATCTTAAACCAGCTAAGACCAGCCAACCAGCCTAGGCTGGTATTAGCTGGTTTTTTCAGCAGGGATTGCAAACTGGATCTTTTATAAATGTTACTCTTGCACCTCAGTTATAAAGTTCAGTGAAAACGTTCTTAGAGGACTCAAGTAATATGCTTTTGTAATATTGTTGTGGGTTTTGTTGTGTTGCTTGGTCATAACAAACTATCAATATTCTGGTATTTTAACTAAACAATATTTTATGTCCACATATTTAGATAAGATAAGATATATAATGTCCATCAATATTCACAAGGGACCACTAGGTGGTGCGGTTGCTTCATGAAGTATCTGGGCACAAACAAACAGGCCTGTTCATCAAATCATCTCACCCATTCATGAAACTTATGGTGAAGAACGAAGACATTATAAACATAAAAGTATACCTTTTTGTAAAGCTGCTTTGAAATGACATGTATTGTGAAAAGCTAAATACAAATACATTTAAATTCTTGATATTGTGACACCCAAGAAGTGACATCGGTTGGACCTTTTCTACAGCATGACAAGAAGTTGTCACAAGTAAATTATGTTTTGTACAAATATTGTAGCTCTGATTGTATTCTTTGAGTTCAGGCTTCAGCCCTGTTGTCCAACCTATGAAAACTTTATTAAACCATTGGTCCAAAGCTACTGTAGCACATAAGGCTTAATTTTGCAATTGAAGTTGCACATATATTTAGCAATGGCTGTGTTATTGCAATGTTTGTAAGCTTGTATATTATGAAACTTCTGTTGATTCTGTTGATTGTATTATTTAAGTTCAATCTTCAGCCCTGTTGTCCAACCGATAAAAACATAAAATTTTTTATAATTTTCTTAACGTTTTATAAATTAATCAAACCTTTGGTCCAAAGCTACTGTAGCACATTAGGCTTAATCTTATGCTCATATAATATTTAGTATGACATCTAGGATTTCAAAGAGGGAAAAAAAAAAGAAAACACTCAAACATTTGACCCTATTCATTGCATCTGCCAAAACTCAGCAAATGCATGAGAACTATTTATACACAAAGTTAAAGACCTTTGAGTTTAAAATATCAGTGTTTACCAAACATCCACAATGTAAGATCCAGTAAATGACGTCCAGCTTTTACGGGAAAGAAAAAAAAACATTATTTGCTGTAAGATAAGGAGGATCATCTAGGTCATATAGGAAACAAACTTTTTGGAGTTTTATCAAAGTCTTTATCTCTCTCTCTCTCTCTTTTTTTTTTTTTACTGCAGTATTGCAAATACAGTTACAGATCTATTTTGCAATGGCTGTGTTATTGCAATGTTTGTAAGCTTGTATATTATGAAACTTCTGTCACCTCACTCATTTCTGTAGCTTCTTTCTTTAGTTCCCTCTATGGACAGATTCATTTATCAGATACTATTCTTGAAATATAAACTACACTAGCCAGTAAAGAAATATCAGATTTAACCTGTAGAGCACTGCAATAAAACATCCATTATTTTGTAACTTACTTTTTGCCTTCTGTTACATAAATGTAACTTAAGTTTGACCTCTCAAAATTATCTTTTTCTTTGTCCAATGTGAGTTGCAGCAAATATTGTTTGTACGCAGAGAGGTCTGGGTTAAAATAGATTTTTGTTGAGTCTTTTTGTTGATCCGCAAGCAAGGAAGAGTTTCAGAGACAAAGACCAAAAAGTTACTTCTTAAGTGAACTAGTTTCTGTAAAAATCCTTAGCTTTGTATTTTAGGTATTTTCATTAAGTTGTCCACAAAGTCAAGGCAATTTATTATTTTTGATCTCGTTGTTCTTTTCAATTTGATTTTTTTGGCTAGAGTTTAAATGTCATGCATATTATAATGCACTTCTCAAAATTTAGACCCACCTGTGGAATATACTCACAATGAAACAGGAGGTTTTATCAGTGTATTTTGGTGTGTTCAACTAGCAAATGTGAACATTAGATAAATGTTTTCTTTTAATCAAAATATCTGTGCACATGGTCACGCAGTGGTCTGGTTTAAAAGTGTCCTCCTTTTGATTTTAGTAAATGATTAACTTTTTGATCCACCATCATACAAACACACCAAAATCAGAAAGCAAAAGCATATGTGAGGTCGAGCTGAAAATGAGAGTTCCTGTACAAATCATTCGTGTTTCCTGTTTCCTGCTTTCTGTTACCTTTGTACAATGTCAAGGTGAGTGAATTAATTTAACTAGAATGTAGAATGCATATTATATGCACTTCCAATACTTTAAAGTGACTTTAAGTGGTTTTGGAGGGTGTTGAGTAGTACATCTTTATGTGTGTGTTTGATTGTGCTTCTCAGAATGTTTTCTAAAGGACATTACATATGAAAACACAGAACCAGTTACAAAAACATTTGTCCATTTTTTCATATTTTTGAAGCTTAATCTCTTCTTATCCTTAGTTCTGCATAACTATGTCTTTTACAGAAGTAACTTGTAGTCTTCAGTCAACCACATTTGGAATAAAAAAGATCAACCCAGAGGGAAAGACTATTTTCAGGGTTGGAGAAAAGGTGGAAATAATCTGTTCTGAAAAACACTGGCTCATTTTTATAAAAGAAACCAGCAGATCATTTACATGCCAAGATAATGGAGACTGGGATCATAAGCCTGTTTGTGCAGGTAAGATTATAGAGAAACATTTTGGATTTAGTGATTAACTCAATGCATGTTACTGAAAGCATGTGAATCTTGTTTCAGAGATTACATGTGAAGTTCCACGTGATCAGCATGTGTATTACCCGTATGATTATTTCAGTGGAAATATGAAATTGGGAACAAAAAAATATTACTATTGTGAGCATGGGTATGACAAAATGGAAACAGTGGCCACATGTACACAAGATGGATGGATACCAAACCCACTGTGTGCTAGTATGTTCTGCTATTAAATCTCACAATATGTGCAAATGATTCTTTATATAATATGAATTAGTCATTTGTATGATGGATCATTTTTTTACAGAACCGTGTGCAGCACCCAACATCCAAAATGCAAAGATTGTGAGAGGCTTGAAATCAAAATATCCAATTTCTTCAAGAGTAGAATATCAATGTCTTCCTGGATTTGAACCAGAGAAGCCTGTAGAAATCACCTGTGATTCCCGTGCTCAATGGACAGGCATACAGCAATGCACTGGTATGCCACAGTTTACTGTCATTTTGCCTGTGATCCATTAAATATCATGATATATATATATTTTTTTCTATATCCAATCAAATTGATATATTGCATTGCATTGATAAATTCTAAATAGAATAATTGATAAATGTAATCATTGATACTTTATTTAAAAAAAGTTATAAATTGATTTGCATTTTAGTGAAATAAGTATTTGATCCTCTATCAATCAGCATGATTTCTGGCTCCTAGGTGTCCTTTATACAGGAAATGAGCTGAGATTAGGACCACTCCTTTTAAGAGAGTGCTCATAATCTCATCTTGTTACCTGTATAAAAGACACCTGTCCACAGAAGCAATCAATCAGTTTCCAAACTCTCCACCATTGCCAAATCAAAAGAGCTGTCCAAGGATGTCAGGGACAAGATTGTAGACCTACATGTACACAAGGCTGGAATGGGCTACAAGACCATCGCCAAGCTTGGTAAGAAGGTGACAACAGTTGCTGCAATTATTCGCAAATGGAAAAAACACAAAATAACTGCATATCTCATATCTCCCTTGGTCTGGGGCTCAATGCAAGATCTCACCTCATGGAGTTTCAATGATCATGAGAATGGTGAGGAATCAGCCAAGAAGTACACAGGAGGATCTTGTCAATGATCTCAAGGTAGCTGGGACCATAGTCACCAAGAAAACAATTGGTAACACACTACACAGTGAAAAACTTAAATCCTGCAACGTCCGCAAGGTCCCCCTGCTCAAGAAAGCCCATGTACAGGCCTGTCTGAAGTTTGCCAACGAACATCTGAATGATTCAGAGGAGAACCGGGTGAAAGTGTTGTGGTCAGATGAGACCAAAATCAAGCTCTTTGGTATCAACTCAACTCGCCGTGTTTGGAGGAGGACTGCTGCCTATGACCCCAAGAACACCGTCCCCACCATCAAACATAGAGGATGGGTATGACCCAAAACACATGGTCAAGGCAACAAAGGAGTGGCATTACATGTTGCATTTTTATTGGCTACACAGATTGCTGTGCTTTATTCAAAGTACCACTTTAATTATTCTTCTTTCTCTCACCTGTCATACAGGTATACCATGCACAGCACCTGCCATACTAAATGGACAGGTTGTTGAGCAAATGCCACAATACCAGAAAGGTGCCATATTAGAATACAAATGCAATCCAGGGTTCAAGAAAAGAGAAGGAATCCCCAGATGCGCTACATTTGGCTGGACTCCGAAACCAGACTGTGATGGTAATTCACCACTGTTATGTAATAAACCATTGATAATGGCAAAATGTCAGTGGTGTCACAAACAAATTAACCCTGAGTTACTCAGTTGATATCTGGCTAATTTGTGAAAATTCCAGTTTTCCAAAACATGGTGGAGCTAGATGAATGCAGTAAACACACTAATATTTGTAGAAACTGAGAAAACAAAATTGAGAAAACGATTTATGTCATGCTGTAGAAAGGGTCCAATGCATGTTGTTTTTGACATTTTAATAAAATTGGACAGGAACAGCATTCACATGCAAAAGTGTGTGACATGGCTAATATTCATATTTATATTCAAAAAAACTAATAATGTTATAATCCAAACATTCAAAATTAGCTACTTTTCACACTATCTTAACAACGTAGAACTATTTTTATTTAGAAGTTGCTAGTAAGTTTCACAATTGATTTTTTTTTTTAGAACTTCAAACGTCTCAGGTTACATATGTAACCCTAGTTCCCTGAGGGAACGAGACGCCGCGTCAGGAACGCTATGGGGAAGCCATTGGCGGGCAGCACTCTGAATCATGTCTACAACCAATGAACGACGGGAGTGACGTCACAGGCGCAGTGACGTCATCGACCAGGAAGTATAAAGCACGTGCGTTTGAAGCCGGCGGCAGCTCTTTAGGAATGAAGCGAGCGCCGCAGGGTGCGGGAATTATGGTCCGAGACGCGGCGTCTCATTCCCTCAGGGAACTAGGGTTACATACGTAACCTGAGACATTCCCTTCCGGGAACTCGAGCCGCGTCAGGAACACTATGGGGAACGAGACTACCAACGCCCCCATAATTTCCAAGCCCTGCGCAGTGTCTGCTCAACCAGGGTGGAAAAAGAGAGAGCCCTTGTCTAGCATTCCGCGGACAGATGGTGTAGGGTAGTCCTCGGTCCGCAGACCCACGAGGACAGTGCACTCGACCTCAAGAGTGCTCCCCGGCCCTCGGGCTCACGGGGAGAGGGTAGTCCTTTGTCTGGGGTTCTGCCAGAACAAGAGGGACTCAAGAGCTCGGCCTGGAACTGCGGCAGGACGCGAGGGAATAAGCCATTGTCTAGCATTACGCGGACAAGAGGGCACTGTGATCCCCGGGCCTCGGGCTCACGGGGAAGACAGTAAAGGCCTCTGCCTGGTAGCCAGCCAGCGCAAGAGGCACTCCTCGGCCCTCAGGCAGACGAGGAGTCTTAGTCCTTGGTCTGGGAAGGGCCAGAACCAGAGGGACCGAAATACACTCGGTCTGGTAGCTTCTTGCGCCAGAACACGAGGGGAATTAAGCCATTGTCTAGCATACCGCGGACAAGAGGGCTGTATGGTTCTCGGCCCTCAGGCACACGAGAACAGGTGGACCTCTGCCTGGTTCGCCAGCCAGTGCGAGAGGCACTCCTCGGCCCTCGGGCTCACCTTTGTCTGGGGTTGCGCCAGAACAAGAGGGACCGGAAGCTCGGCCTGGTAAGCCTATCAGGACGCGAGAGTAAGAGCCTTTGTCTAGTATTTCACGGACAAGAGGCATTGAGTCTGCCCCTTGGCCCTCGGGCTCATGAGGATGCAGGGACACTCCTTGGCCCTCAGGCACACGAGGAGCGTCGTAGCGAAGAACGACTTCTCTTCTTTCCGCAGAAAGAACGCGCCTTGAGAAGTCTCCTCCTGGCTAGGGAGGTGGCTGACTCTCTGGACCTAGTCTCGCTAAGTCGAGAGGACAGCGGAGCCTGGAGCGGCTCTGAGGTCGAGTTCGTAATACCTGACAAACGTCAGGGGCGAGGACCAACCCGCAGCATTGCAGATGTCCTGGATGGGGACACCTGCTGTCAGAGCTTTCGAGGCAGATAGACCTCAAGTGGAGTGAGCCTTGAGTCCCAAGGGAGATGGGAGACCAGAGGACTCGTAAGCAGTAGAAATGGCATCGATGATCCATCTACTAATAGTAGGCTTTGCAGCCGGGCCCCCCCCCCCCCTCTTTGGGGGGCCGTAACAGACGAACAGTTGCTCTGTTCTACGCCACATGGCAGCTCTGTGGACGTAGGCGTCTAAGGCTCTGACTGGGCACATGCAATTCAACTTCCTGTGACTTGGCGCGGAGGAAACGAATGACCAAGGGATCTCTGCCCACTGAGAGGCCACCTTGAGGGGCGTGGTAGGCACTTATAGCCGCCACGTACACCTTCAGGGTGGAGTGAGCTAGCCCTGCGGAAAGGCGAGATTGTAGGAACTCCAGCACTGTACCAACTGGGCAGTTAACTGGGTCTAAGTGGTGCTCGCGGCACCATCTCGCAAACAAGTTCCACTTAAGGCCACAAAGTTTCCTCGTAGAGGGAGCTCTGGATTGGAGAAGGGTCTCAACAACCTCGGTTGAGAGACCCGCTCCTATGAGTTGCGCCCCCTCAGGGGCCACACCCATAACCTCCACTTCTCTGGGTGGGGGTGGCAAATTGCGCCCCCAGCCTGAGATAGGAGGTCCCTCCTGACGGGAATCTCCCATGGAGAGCCGTCTAGGAGAGATATCAGGTCCGAGAACCACACTCGGGCCGGCCAGTACGGGGCTACGAGTAGCAGCCGCACTTGAAACCGACGGACCCTTTCCAGAACTCCCGGGAGCAGAACGATCGGGGGAAAGGCGTACAGACGAAGCCTCGGCCACGTCTGTACCATGGCATCCAGTCCGAGAAGAGCTGGAGGAACTAGAGAGTACCAGAGGGGACATTGCGATGTCTCTCGAGTCGTGAAAAGGTCCACCTGTGCCTGGCCAAACACTCTCCAGATCTGCTTCACCACCTCTGGGTGAAGCATCCATCCCCCGGGCCTCGGCCCCTGCCTCGACAGGACGTCTGCTCCCACATTCAGATGTCCAGGAATATGGACTGCTCTCAGGGAGAGGAGTTTTCCTTGAGACCAAAGGAGTATCCGGTACGCCAGCTTGTACAAGGGGCGTAAGCGGAGTCCTCCTTGATGGTTTATGTAATAAACCACCGCAGTGCTGTCTGTACGGACCAGCACATGACGGTTTCTCAGGTCTGGAAGGAAACTCTTCAGGGCCTGGAATACGGCCAGCATCTCTAGGCGATTTATGTGCCAGGAGAGATGGTGATCGCTCCACAGGCCTTGGGCTGAGCGGCCACTCATGACCGCCCCCATCCGGTGAGGGATGCATCTGTCGCTAGCGAGACGCGGCGACAGGGAGCCCCCAGTACCGGACCCTGAGAGAGGAACTAGGGTTTCTTCCACATGGCCAAGGCACGTAGGCAACGCCGCGTGACCTTGATCTTGCGGAACGGGTTTCCCCTCGGGGAGAACCCCCTGGTCCTGAGCCACCACTGTAGTGGCCTCATGTGCAGCAGTCCAAAAGGTATTACGTTGGAAGCGGCTGCCATAAGACCTAACAGTACTTGGAACTGTTTGACAGTGAGTGACTGGCCTAGCTTGACCGCATTTACTGCAGTAAGTATGGAATCGATCCGAGCAGGAGACATTCGTGCCTGCATCGTGGTTGAATCCCACACCACGCCTAAGTAGGTGGTCCTCTGTAATGGAGAGAGCACACTCTTCTTGGCGTTGAGTCTCAACCCCAACTTTTGCATGTGAGCGAGAACAACACCTCGATGTTGAACCGCTAACTGCTCTGAACTGGCTAGGATAAGCCAGTCGTCTATATAGTTGAGTATGCGGATGCCCTGGAGTCGCAGTGGAGCCAGCGCAGCATCCACACACTTCGTGAAAGTTCGGGGTGAGAGAGCTAGGCCGAAAGGAAGTACTCTGTATTGGTAAGCTTCGCCCCTGAAAGCGAACCTGAGAAACTTCCTGTGTTGAAGAAGGATGGAGACGTGGAAGTACACGTCTTTTAGATCTATCGTGACAAACCAGTCCTCGGACCTGATTTGTGACACGACCTGCTTGACAGTAAGCATCCTGAACTTCAGTTTTCTGACTGAGCGGTTCAGTAGCCTGAGATCTAAAAATGGGCCGAAGCCCTCCATCCTTCTTGGGAACAATGAAGTACCGGCTGTAGAACCCGGATTCTCTGTCTTGAGGAGGGACCACCTCGATGGCCTTCTTCCTCAGAAGAGTTTCTACTTCCTGTTCCATTACCAGACCCTGCTCGGGGCTTACTAGAGTTGGAAATACCCCGCTGAAAGGCGGCGGCTTGGCGCCGAACTGAATGGAGTAGCCTTTCTCTACAGTACGCAGGACCCACATAGAAACATTCGGCAGTAGTTTCCACGCTGCCAGAAAGTTTGCTAGGGGAACCAACCTCTCGAGACTGGTTTCTGGATTTATCTGAGGAACCAATTCGGAAACCTGTAACAGCGAACTGGCAGGATGCTCCTGAACTAGTTCCTCTGAAGACCCCCACGGGGGTTGCGAACTCTCCAGGGCCGCTACGTTTCCGGGCGGAACAGCTAGAGAATGGTGTTCGCGGGAGATTGCCGCGCCCTGTAACACTGGCAAGGTTAGCTGACAGATCTCCTGAGGGCCCCGAGAAGGCTTGACTACTAGGGATGGGAAGATTCCCCGATTCACTCGGTGCATCGGTTTAAAAAGTGCGCATCGGATACAAATTGGCATTTGTATCGCGATGCATCGTTTCTAACATATCTGCATCGGTAAATCCCGATTTATTTCTTTATAATTATTAGTAGACATACAATACTTTTATTATTTAGAAAGTGGAAAATATTGTTAGATTGTTTTCTCCCCTCTGAACTGTTTCGCAAGCACGTCTCCCTTCACTGCTGCGTGAATGACGTAGCCTATCACAACACTACAGAGACCGGGGCGTGTCCAGAAAGTCACATAGAGCAGGGATTCTCAACCGCTGGCCCGCGAGATGGCTTAAAATTAACTTAAATTTTATCCTAAAATGGTCAAAGCACGGCCTCTTTCGTGTTCTGTGATTGATTGCTTTGGACTCGGCGCAGCAAGGCTCATCGCATACAGACTGAACGGCGGCTCAAAACTTTCAACCGCGGCACGCAAACATCATCAGAGACCTGCAAGGGACTGATTTTTTTGTCCCGCTCCTGCAGAAATGTATGTTATTTTGTCCCACTCCCACCAGCAAAAGCCCACATAAAAGTAACCTATACCCCCGCGGAAAAAAAAAAGTAACCTATACCCCCGCGGAAAAAACGGGTCTCTACTTCATCTCTTGACTGCACGAAACAAACCCTCGCACTAATGTAAAAGTAAAGACGATCAGAGTAATAGTAACAATGACACTCTTGCATATCAGAGTCTAGGCACGCATAAGTCCGCTGTTGATTCATGAACTAGTCATGCTTTCGGGGCTCTGATCCATAGTAGTTTTTTTGTGAAATTTCAAAATATTTGCATAGTTGTCAAAATGAATGTCTTGTGAGTGTTTTATAATGGATGCTCACCCATAGAGGTTGATCTTGTAAGGGTCAGTG